>NC_090746.1:77438737-77441237 GCF_036898095.1 Palaemon carinicauda
TATTAATGATTTTATTTATATTTTTATTTATATTTTACATCGTTTTCATAAATGCATTGAAGAGATGAATAAGCTATCCCATAAAATGAGTTCCTCTCATGTAGATGTATGTATTTCTTGTAAATTACATAAGACTTCCGTCATTAATTTCATTGTATTCTTTATTCAAGTTAGTATAAGTAAATTTACGTTACTTTTAAGAATTAACTTTTTATTTTACGTATGTTTTTCACCAAGTCTTACGTAGTCTATTTGAGTGTGTTGTGGGATTTGTGCAAGATATGAATAACGGCTTAGGTAATGTTCTTTTGTATTTTATGAGGTATTGCGTCATGCATAAGAGAGAATACTCAATAACATGTGCTTTGGGAAATTTTGTAAATGTGCTTTGGAAATTTTGCAAAGGACCTAGTGATAGGATGTTATCTTTTTTTATTTTGGGGACAAAGGGTGGGTAGAGATAGCTAACTGAGAGAGCCGTCTGGCATGGCATGAGTAGCGTTTGAGAGTGATACTTGGTAACTGACACGCCTTCTGCTCGGCCCACCACGGTCCCCATTTCGTTGGGAAGCTTCTGGAAGTTACTGAATTTCATATATAAAGGCAACACCATGGTTAGAGATACAGATAGAGATTATCAGCCTTAAGAATGTCATTTCCTCACCTCTTGTCACTCTCTCACGGAACCCAGTGCATTGCTTTTTAAAATGTTCAGTACGTATCGTGTGTCCTCTCATAACTGACTCTGTGCCCAAAATGCCCAAATGCAAATCATGTTTCAAAAAGATACGCAAGATGAAACGGTGATTTTGTATTAATTGTATTAGGGCGAGTGTTGGCATTGTGTGAATTTTTGTAAATGACCCTGTACGAATGTTAGATTTTGTATCGTGATCTGGTTATCTATTTTCATTAAGTATCAAACTGGAATATTGTAATATTCAGATTTAATTTCAAGCTTTTGTATAATTTAATTGCATTATTTCTCTTGCCTTAGTCTAAGGTTTATTCAGATTCAATAGTTCAAGCCAAGTTCATATATAATTTTCAGATCGTATCATTTTTGTCTTAATCTAAGTTTAGTTCAGAATTAATAATTCAAGTGATTCATCTTTTGTAAATTCTTTTCAAAGTGTTGTAATTTATATAGAATATATCTGTGGTAAGAGTGTATTATTCCAATCACCATTGTTTAGAATCAGATTCCGCTCGTATCCTGTTAAGAACCACGGTAAGTTTTAAATAATACTTAAGAGTAATTACCCAGTTTAGGTTTGGGTGTACTTAAGAGACCTTTGGATAATAAGTGTTTTATGTATTGCTGTCTGGGAGTTATTGAACTGTCTCAGAATTCATGTACTAATATTTTGAAGTGTAACATTTTAATGCATAAGCAAACAACTGAGTTTGGAATTCGAGAGATTGAGTAACTTGCTAGTCGTAATATATATATTATATTATATGTTTGGTTCCCAGTCACGAGGCATAGTATAATATATTTCTGGGGCCCAGACCCTAGAGCCAAAATCGTATAATAAGATGCATATATATATATATATATTTATATATATATACATATACATATATACATATATATATATATATATATATATATATATATATATATACATATACATATACATATATATATATATATATATATATATACATATACATATATACACATATATATATATATATATATATATATATATATATATATATATATATATATATATATATATATATATACATATATATGCATATATATTCATACATATACATATATACATACATAGATATACATATATATACATACATATATATACATACATATACATATATATATATACATATACATATGCATATATACATATACATATACATATATATATATATATATATATATGTAAATGTAAATGTAAATGTAAATGTAAATGTAAATGTAAATGTATGTATATATATATATATATATATATATATATATATATATATATATATATATATATTAGAGGCTGCCCACAAAAAATGACAAACAACTATTAACTACATGAAAGCTAATTATATTTATAATAGGTAATAAATTGAGAGAAAATTAGAAAATTAGAATCATACTATTTTGTATATTACCATTTGCTTCTATTTAGGTATATTAGATTGGTTTAAATAGACAACAACATTACCGCAGCCACAAAAAACAACACGATAATGCCAACATTAATGTTCATTAAAATCATCATTAATGATACTAGTAGAATCTCTCTCAAATTCCAACAATGCATAATCCAACATTTTTTTTTATTTGTAACCAATATGGTATGAATTAAACCGTCAGCTACTCACATTGGATGAAAAATCCCGATATTATAGAACATAATGACAGTTCCATGATTTATTCATGATTATTAATATCTGGGAACGGCACGACATTGGATAAATCTGAAGGTTAACATAAATGAATGATTTGATAAATAATTTATCATTGACACTCATAAAGGAT
>NC_090746.1:77458737-77460276 GCF_036898095.1 Palaemon carinicauda
GGAGAGAGACGGCTAGGAACTAGATATTGAGAAGGGGAGGAGGATTGGGGAAATCCTACTTCTTATGGGCACTCCTTAAAAGTCCTTTCCCCGTCTCTGGAGTCCTAGAGAATAGGATTATGTCCTGACTCAGCTGGTAAAAGATCGTAACTTGAGATTTCCGTTGTGAAATTGAAAGTTATGTCAGTGTTAAAGAGGGGATTGTTACTGTCTGTTTGGAGGAAGCTCTAATAAATTCTTTCTATTGTCTTTTTCCTGAAGCTAAGCTTATTTCATTATCTACTAGTTTTGATGAAATCATATTTGTTATTGGTATTTTTATCATTATTTTTTTTTCCACCATTATGTACGTTATAAAAATGCTTGTCAAATTGTACTACTTTTGTTTCAAGAAAAAAAAAAAAATTTAGGCAAAAGATCAAGGTATTTAATAATCTTTATGGTCAAAGTATCGACTAAAATAAAAAAATATAAAAATGGGTAATTTTCTTTGAAATATCTAATAACCTTATAATCTTAGCTTTTTTTTTTTTTCTTTTTTTTTTTTTAAAGTCGTCCATGTAAAAATTGCGAGAGGTAAATTTAATACGCATAGTAGATAAACTACTGTATGGGAGTTCATACCTAAGTAGAAAGCCCATAAGTACAGCCATATGTGTTATTGTAAGGTAAGCATTTATATGTACTCAATGCCCGTAGCAAAAAAGGGCTAAGGTAGCGTATTAGCCTCATGGTAAATAACTTTCCTCGTATAAAGAGAAATTAGTGGAATTCTAGCTCTTCTTAGCAATATATTGCAAGCGTGGAGGTTCATTATGTCCAAAAACATCAACCTTCACATGAGCAATCGCATTTAAAAAGGCAAATATCAAGATTTCCTTTTACTGTTTCATGTTGACAATGGCAAAGACATTTGAAATAGCTTGTCTTTGCAAGCCATAGATGGATAACTAACTAGATAAACACTGAGTGCAGACCTCCGCCATGGCAGCTTATTTCTCGAAACCAGTTTGCTTTCCCTACAAACAATTTAGACCATAAGCGTATTTGAAATTTGTGATAACCATGTGCGAATTTGTAGTTAAGTGTAGTGTTACTTCAGTCGAACTTTTTCTAAACCTTAACCTTGACCTTTGACCTAGGACTTTTAAAACTGAACCACTTCCTTGACTCATTATATCAATTAATCTCTGTAAGTTTCACTACTGACAAATAACAGACAAACAGACAAATAGACTAACAGGGGCGAAAACATCACCACTTCCAAATTTCGTTGGCGGAGGCAACAACCAGTTCTCTAGTCTTAGGTAGTGCGATAGCCTCTGTACCATGGTCTTCCACTATCTTGGGGTAGAGTTCTCTAGCTTGAGAGTACACTCCGACAAACTATTCTATCTTATTTCTCTACCTCCTGGTTTTTAAGTTTTAGTAGATTATATATTAAAGATTTATTTTAATGATGTTGCTGTTCTTAAGATATTTTATTTTAATTGTTCATTACTTCCCTTGGGCTAATTCCCTCACTGGACTATTTTTCCT
>NC_090746.1:77470776-77473276 GCF_036898095.1 Palaemon carinicauda
AAGTCCCTGCCGCTCTGGCAGAACTATTCAAAACTCGCGGCTAACGCAGGTATGCCAGGTGTACACTAGCGCCCTGGTGGACTACAGGTAGAACTACTCAAACTTATTCGGATTTTCCTTGCCCCTTGGTCTCTGGAGGGGAGGAGGGTGGGATTATAACTTATATAACCAGTGGCTAAGATGTTCAAAAATTTATTTTATTATGAAAATATCATTTTTATACATAAAACTTACCCGCAGGGTATATAAGAATGGCTGATTGACACCCTTGGTGGCGGGTCAGAGACAGCAATTTGATTGGAAATTCACTTAATAGTTACACATAACTAATATAAGAGGTTCGTACCTGATAAGGAAGCAGACTGCAATGGTTCTCTGCCTCATTCTGTCTGCTATCCTTAGAAGATCCAGCGGTCCACCCAGGGGGCTGAAGATCTCTAGGAGCTGTCAAACGTTGCCATAACTTGTAACATGACAGGACCTCAACTAATACCCTTGTTCCGGGTGCTCTCAAGGAACAACAAGACCACCTGACCAAATCAATAGATTGCGGAAGACTGTCGACCAATCTCCACATACAACCATAAAACAACAAAGTTCCAAGAGAAAGAAAAGGGAACTAGGAATAAGGGGAACGTAGTGGTAGATCCTTCACCTACTACTGCATTCACAGCAACGAATGGACCCAAAGTGTAGCAGTCCTCATAAAGAGTCTGAACATGTTTTAAGTAATGGGATGCAAATACAGACTTACTTCTCCAAAAAGTTGCATCCATTATGCTTTGCAGAGAACGATTCTGTTTAAAAGCTACTGAAGTAGCCACTGCTCTTACTTCATGTGCCTTCACCTTGAGCAGTCTAAGATCCACCTCATCACACTGTGAATGAGCTTCTCTAATTAAAAGCTTCTTGACTGCACACCAGAGCGCCTCCGAGCTGCCTCTCAAGCTTTTTGTTCGGTCCAAATATATCCTTAAAGCTCTAACAGGACAGAATATTTTTTCTATCTCATCACCCGCTGTCATAGAAATTAGTAATTTCAAAAGACTTGGGCCATGGACGAGAAGGGAGTTCATTCTTGGCCAGAAAACCCTGCGGCAATTAACATATCGCTCTTCCGTTTCTGAATCCAATGTTGTTGCTGAAAGCATGGAGCTCATTGACTCTCTTAGCCGTTGCCAAGCTCACTAAGAAAAGAGTCTTCAAAGTCATATCTTTAAAAGTGGCCGAGTGCAGAGGTTCGAACCTGTCACTCATAAGGAATCTAAGTACTACATCCAAATTCCAGGCAGGTGATACCTGATGACATCTCTTAGATGTTTCAAAAGACCTAAGTAGGTCTTGTAAATCTTTATTGTTGGAGAGATCCAGATTCCTATGTCTGAAAACAGCTGCCAGCATACTTCTGTATCCTTTAATCGTCAGGACAGAGAAGTTACGCTTATTCCTCAGATCTAAAAAGAAGTCAGCAATCTGTGTTATAGAGGTATTGGACGAAAAAACCGAGTTAGCTCTACACTATTCTCTGAATACCTCCCAGATTTTGCTAGTTTTTCGATAGTCTAAAGGCAGTCAGATGTAGAGCTTGGAGGTTTTGGTGATTTCTTGCCAAATCTGAGAAGATTTGCTCTTAACGGTAGGCTTCTCGGCACGTCCACTATCCACTCCAGTACCTCCGTGAACCAGACCCTCGATGGCCAGAAAGGAGCAATTATGGTCATCCTGGTCCCCTTGTGAGATACGAACTTTTGCACCACTTTGTATAGGATCTTGAAGGGTGGAAACGCATAAACATCCATGTGTGTCCAATCCAACAGGAACGCGTCTATGCGAGCTGCCTCAAGATCCGGAACTGGAGAGCAATATGTTCCCAGTCTCTTTGTTTTGGAGGTTGCAAAGAGATCTATGAGAGGACGACCCCATAGTCACCACAGCTTCTTGCAAACATCCAGATGCAGCGTCCATTCCGTGGACAGAACTTGATCCCAACTGCTGAGCCTGTCCGCACTCACATTCTTGGCTCCTTGGATGAATCAAGTCAATAAAAGAATCCTCCTTTCCTTTGCCCAAAGGAGTAGAAATCTCGCTAACTCGTACAGAGACTTCGAGTGGGTCCCCCCCAGCTTCGCTATGTACGCTAGGGCCGTGGTGCTGTCCGCATTGACCTGAACCACCTTGTCTAGGACTAGATCCTCGAATCCTTTGAGGGCTAAGTGCACCGCTAAGAGCTCCTTCTGATTGATATGAAGAGCCCTCTGTTCCTTTGTCAAAAGCCCTGAGGTCTCTCTTTTTCCCTATGTTGCTCCCCACCCCTAATTTGAGGCGTCTGAAAACAACACGAGGTCTGGGTTCCTCTGCTCCAACGAGAGGCCCTCGCAGAGTTTGTGAGCATTGTTCCACCATCGAAGATGTGCTCTGATCGTACTCATAACGGGAATACTCTCCTTGTCGAGACTGTCTCCCCTCTTCCAATGAGCATAGAGGTGAAATTGAAGGGGGC
>NC_090746.1:77480776-77483276 GCF_036898095.1 Palaemon carinicauda
TAATGTGAGGTCGAGTCGTAATGGGTAAAATCTTTACCGTTACGACCTGCAAGGTATCTAATCGCCGATGTGAGATCCAGGCTGAAGTTTCAAGAAGGGGAATGTGTAAAATGCAATTTTTCTTTGTGACATGAGAGGAGGAAGAATATAAAAATCACCATATTGAAATTTCCATTGAACTTGAAAGTTCTTGGTACAGGAGGTAGGAATGGAGGTTGGGTGGGGGAGGGTTTCACCGGTCCTGCTCTAAACTTTCACAATAAAGCCGAATAATGGTCAAAAGTTAAGTCGGTGGTAAAGTTGACCAAATTCAAAAAGGTGAAGGTGGAATGAGAATTCCTCTACAAACATTGATCATTTAATGAAAATTTTTATTCTGAAAGAATAAAGGGGATAAAAACGATCAGGATTTTTTGCCAAAATAAAAATGAAATGTTCCTAAACTGAGTGCCAAGTCATATATCTGAAGCAGATATGAAGTATACTCTCAACGACCAAAAAATCAAGAAAAATAAAATATAATACACACGATGAACACGATGACAGTTTCAACCGAAAAAAAAAAGCTTTAAAACAACGAAAGGAAGGTGTAATTAATTCTTTAACAGAAAGATAAATGAGGAAAATGGAAACATCTCACATATGTGATATGTTTTGCCTCTTAGCTTAATGTAAGTTGAAGCGAGATAGGATAAACATTAAGCAGCGTCAGAAAGGAGAGAGTGATAGAGCTTCTTGATCATGCTTCGTGTTCTAGAAATTCTGCATTTTATTCCAAAAGTTTTTCATACTTTTCATATAAAGATTTATAACTTATGAAGTTTGGGTCGCATGTCCAGGAACTGGGGCCAGGAGAGCCATTCTACGCTGAGGTACAGTTGCATACAGGAATTACTGACATCTCACGCTGAGTAAGACAGTGCACCCTGTCACACCCTAACTGGCCATTATCCAACCAGCTAGTGAAAGGAGAGATGGCAGAAGTGGTGCACGGGGCGAAACACTAATAACTAGCTGTGCAGAAAACAACGGACAAGGTGCACTTCCTCGGAGCGAGGTGTGCCAGGAATCTTTGTGTCCAACTACAACAGATGGGTGAACTCATCAATTGGGCCCTGAAGTAAGATACAAGAAGATTGGTCAGGATGACTGAAGAAAGGTGGGTACAGATAGAAGGCGAAGGAAGGTGCAAAGAATTTATTAATGCTTACAGACTGTTTGATGAAGTGGAGTGATGGCACTAATGCATCACAAGATTAAATCTTGAAAATTCATGTTTTGGTTTTGATATTTAAACATCAAGAGATCCTCGTATAAAGTAGTTGCAATTTTTTTACATTTCCATACACGTATACACACTGGCTTCGATTTCTATACGAGGAGGAACGATTTTGGCATATTCTGTTAAATTCAGTCATAATTACGTTCTCAACTAAGTCTCCTAAGATGGGGTTGTAAGCAAAAGGCCCCATTTCAACTAAACAGTGGCCACAATAGTTGTCTAACTATCAGATATTTCTTTTTGCTGCTTATATAAAGCCACAATATATTTTTTACGTATCTTATGCACAAAATCTCGAAAAAATAATGTTTCATGCATGAAGTATATAAAAGTGTTCTTTTGGTGAGTAATTATACAGAAATTAGAACAAAATATCAGTTATTGGATTGCTCTGACTGGTGTTAAGGCGAAAATAGCCATAGTTCGAATCTATTACATACAAACTAGATTGCAGTGTGCTATCTTACGTCTCGCTCTAAAGCCACAGATGGCATAGCAAATTTTAAAGAAACAAGAATGCACCTTGGCATTAATTGGCAAATTCAATTTATCATGGATCTATATCTAATTCCTCTAACTGCCTTACCTCTTTATTCCTAGAATAAATGGCTTTTATAATACAGTATATCAGTATAATTATCTACATAGTTCACGACAGTTCTTAAATACCTATATAAGAGTCCATACAAACCCTATAAACTAATACGGAAAATAAGGTATACCGTGTTCGATTTCAGATTAAGAAATCAGTACGGAAAATAAGCTATACCTTGTTTGAATTCGGAGTAAAAGACATACGGAAAACGTCATAGAAATTTAATCATACCATTAATAAAGACTGGAAATCGAGCAAAAAACGTGTGCAGAAATATATATATATATATATATATATATATATATATATATATATATATATATATATATATATATATATATATATATATATATCACAATAGTAAAGAAAGAATTCGCTTCCAAAATCATTAATGAGAAATGGGAATATCAAAATTTGAATTTTTAAATCAAATATGTTTATCGTAAACACGAAAACGAAGAACATTTTCAGTACAATATAAACTAGATGTTTACCTTAAACATGAATATCTGAAGTAAAACAAGGAAACTTATTTGGTATAAAGGACAACAAAAGGCAAACTAACCAAATTTAAGCAGCTGTGTTCCGGCTTAACTCATGAGCTATACTCGTATATAATAAAA
>NC_090746.1:77490776-77520776 GCF_036898095.1 Palaemon carinicauda
TACTCGAGAACAATTGATTGCGTTCCTGAAAGGGTCCAACAGAAACTCGAGCCAATGATAATGAACGGAGAGGAAATTAAGATCAACCAGAATAATCGTGCTGAAAGACCCAACAACAAACCCAGAATAAGCAGAATAACAGAGAGGAAATTAAGACTAACAGAATAATGGGGTAAACAAAAAAAAAAAAAAAAAGACTAATATCGAGGGCTGTAAAGGATATACAAACTTTAGCAAACCAGAATAAACTAGAGTTCTTAAAAGGAGCTGACAAGAACTAACAAAAGCACTGATGAACCAGACCAAGAGCTCAAAACCACAAACACACTGGCAAACCAGAGTAAGGGAGATGAAAGCGAGCAACAAAAACAGGTAAACTAAAATAGAGAGGAAAGAGAAACAGAAATTAGCAAGACATAAGGAACCCTGAATAGACTAAAGGACAAGCAAACCAAAATAAGAGCTGTAGGAAGCTAAAAAGCATAAGCAAATCAGAATACAGGACCTGGAAGCTAATAAACACAAGCAATCCAGAATAAAGGTGCTGAAAGTTAAAAAATGAAACAAACAATCCAGAAAAAGGGATCTGAAGGTAACAAACTCCAAACAAATTAAGGGAGATGAAAGTGACTAACAAAAATATAAGCAAACCACAATAAGGGGGCTATATTCAACCAATGGAAACAAGCAACCCAGAGTTAAGGAGCTGAAAGCAAGTAACACAAACATAAGTATACTAAAAAAGGGGAGCTGAAAGAAGTAACAAACACAAGCAAACAAGAATAAGGTAACTGAGACACTATCAGAAAGACAAGAAAACCAAAATAAGAGAGACTTGAGGGACTAACATGAACAAGCAAATCAGAATACAGGACCTGAAAGCAAGCAAACTAGAATGAGGATGCTGAAACCAACTACTAAACTCGAAAAAAAACCAGGACAAGGGAGCGGAAAGCGATTAACAGAAACACAAGCAAACCAGAATTTGGGAACTGAAAGCAAATGATAGAAACAAGCACACTAAAATAAGAGCTGAAAGCGACTAAAAAACAGACGCTAACCACAATAAGAGAACTGTAACGCTAACAACAAGCAAACCAGAAAAAGTGGGGTTGAAGCAATAAGCAGATACGCAAGCAAACCGGAAGGAGGGAACTGAAAGCAACTAGCAAACACAAGGAAACCAGAATAAAGGAGCTGTTACAAAAATTAACAAAAGCTCAAGCCCGCCAAAATAAGCAAGCCGATAGCGACTAACAGAAAGGAAAGCAAACCAGAATAAGTGGACAGAGACTAAAAACACAGGATACCAAGAACGAAATAACTTAAAATGTACTAACAGAAACACAAGCAAACCAGAATCAAGGAGCTGAAAGCGACTAACAAACACAGGTGAACCAGAATAAGAGAGCTGGAAGTAACTAACAGAAAAAAAGCAAATCGAATAAGAGAACTGAAAACGACTAGCACAAGCAAACTTCATAACGGAGCTGAAAGTGTAACAAACACAAGCAAACCAGAATGAAGGAGTTCAAAGCAAGTAACAAAAGCAAAAAAAAAAAATAAATAAAATAAAAACTAAGAGAGTTAATAACGATTAGTAGAAATAAAAGGAAAAAAAAAAGGACCCGAGAGTGAATAAAACCAGAATAAGGGAGCTGGAAGTGACTAACGGAGAAACAAGGAAACCAGAATAGGTGAACTGAAAATGACTATCAAACACATATGCAAACCAGAATAAGGGAACTGAAACCAACCAACAGAAACACAAAAAAACCAGAATAAGGGAACTGAAACCAACCAACAAAAACCCAAGCAAACCAGCATAAGGGACACAGGAGGTGACTAACAAAAGTGACTTAACAGAAACAAAGCAGAATAAGGGAGCTGAAAGTGATTAGCAGAAACAAACCAGAATAAGGAAACTAACCCACAAACAAACAAAAGCAAACCAGAATAATGGAGTTGAAAGCGAATGAAAAAACAGAAAATAGATTAAGGGAACTGTAAGCTACTATCAGAAACAATACTAAACTAGAATAGGGGAGTTTAAAGAGATAACAGAACAGAAGCAAACCAGAATAAGGGAACTAATTAACTAACAAACATGAGGAAACCAGAGTAAGGGAACTAACTAACAAACTCAAGCAAACCAGATTAAGGGAGTTGGAAGTGACTAATAATAACACAAGGAAATCGGAACAAGGGAACTCAAAGTGACTAACAGAAGTACAAGGAAAACAGAATAAGGGAATTGAAAGATTAACAGAAACACAAGGAAACCAGAATAAGGGAGTTGAAAGAGTAACCGACACAAACAAACCAGAATAAGGGAACTGTAAGCAACTAACAGAAACATAAGGAAACCAGAGTGAGGGAGTTGGAAGCGACTAACAATAACACAAGGAAATCAGAATAAGGGCACTAAAAGACACTAGCAGAAACACAAAGAAACCAGAATAAGGGAACTCAAAGTGACTAACAGAAACACAAGGAAACCAGAATAAGGGAGCCGAAAGTGACTAACAAACTCAAGCCTACCCGAATGAGAAAACTTTAAGCGACTAAGAGAAACACGCGGAAACCAGAATAAGGGAACTGTAAGCAACTAAGAGAAACACAAGCAAACCAGAATAAGGAAACAAAGCGACTAACAAACAAAAACTGGAATTTGGGAACTCAAAGTGACTAACAGGAACACAATCAAACTAGAAAAGGAACTGAAAGCAACTAAAAAATATAAGAAAACCAGAATAAGGGAACTGAAAGTGAGAAACAGAAATACAAGGAAACCAGAATAAGGGAGCTGAAAGCAACTAACAAACACCAGTAATCCAGAATAAAGAAATTGAAAGCAAGTAGCAAACACAGGCAAACCATAAGAAAACTGAAAGTGATTAACAGAAACAAGCAAACCAGCTTAAGGGAATTGAAAGTAACAAAAACACTAGCAGATCAGAACAAAAGAACTGAAAGTGACTAAGAAACTTGAGCAAAGTATAATAAGAGTTAAAAGCGACTAACAGAAACAAGGAAATCAGAATAAAGGAGTTGAAAGCGACTAACAAACACAAGGATATCAGATTGAGGGAGTTACAAGTGAAACAAAAACAACGAAATCTGAATAAGGGAGCAAAAAGCGACCAACAATACAAAATCATTTAAATCAAACTGAAGACAATTACACAGAAACATAAATATTTAACTTTCGTTCTTGATGAAATCCAAAACCCACTTCTCATTTGCATAGGATGTTCCAAAAGCATCTTAAATAATTTCTTCATTCATTTGATGTTTTGTCATAAAAATGCCATCAGAATAAGGGAACTGAAAGTAACTAAAATGCAAGCAACCCAGAATAAGGGGAACCGAAAGGGACTAACAACCACAAGCAACCTAGAATAATGGGAACTAAAAGCAAATAACCACAAGCAACCCTTAATAAGGGAATTTAAAGAAACTAAAACACAAACAACCCAGAAAAAGGGAGCTGAAAGTAACTAACAAACAAAAGCAACCCATAATAAGGGGGACTGAAAGCGACTAACAAACACAAGTAAACCAGAATACGGGAACAAAGCAACTAACTGAAACAAGCAAACCAGAATAAGGGAGCTGAAAGTAACTAACAAACATAAGCAACCCAGAATAAGGGGAACTGAAAGCAACTAACAGAAACAAGTAACCCAGAATAAGGGGAGCTGAAAACAACTTAAACACAAGTAACCCAGAATAAAGGCAACTGAAAGCGACCAACAGAAACACAAGTAAACCAGAATAAGGGAACTGAAAGCAACTAACTGAAACAAACAAACCAAAATAAGGGAGCTGAAAGTAACTAACAAACACAAGCCAACCAGAATAAGGGAACAAAGTTAGCAAAAACACAACAAGAATAAGGGAGCTGAAAGTTGAAAACAAGAAAATTTTCATGTCTTTTCTAACCACGTGAACATAAAAAAGACGTAATCCCTCGTGCTTATACCTCATGTGTCATACAGCATACCTACAAGCTTACGTAAGACTTCGTAACAAAACTAAAAACTGGAATAGGGGAGCTTAAAGTCACTAACAGACAAGCAAATCAAAATAAGGGAGCCGAAATCAACTAATAGAAACACTAGCATACCAAAATAAGGAAATATAAGAGACTAACAACACAACCAAACCAGAATAAAGGAACTGAAGGTGAATAACAAACTAAAGAAAACAAGAATATGGGAAGCTGAAAGAGTAACAAAATCAAGCAAACCAGAATGAGGGAACTGAAAGCAACAGACACAAGAAAACCTGAAGAAGGGAACTGTTAGTAACTAACAGAAACAAGCCAACCAGAATAGGGGATCTGAAAGCAACCAACAGAAACAAGCCAGAAGGGAACTAAAAGCAAATAAAAACACAAGCAAACTAAACTAAGGGAACAAAGTGACGAACAGAAACAAGGAAACAAGAATAAGGTAACTGAAAGCGACCAACAAAGACAAGCAAACCAGATATGGGAACTGAAAACTAATAACAACAGCAAAACAAAATATGGGAATTGTAAGCGACTAAAAACAAGCACACTAAAAAAATGGAGCTGATAGCAATTAACAGAAACACGCGAGCCAACCAGAATAAGGAGCTGAAAGCTACTAACACAAGCACACCAAAATAAGATAGCTTTAAGTGAATAACAGAAACACTAGCAAACGTAAATAAGGTAGCTGAAAGTGACGAACAGAGAGGCAAGCAAACCTAAATAAGGGAGCTAAAGGTGACTAAAAGAAGCACAAACAAATACATAATAAGGAAGCTGAAAGTGCCTAACGAAACACATGCAATCCTGAATGAATGAGCTAAGAGTGACCAATAGACACAAGCAAACCTGAATAGGGGAGCTGTAAGACTAACAAATACAAACAAACCAGAATAAGGATGTTGATAGTAACTAATAGATACAAGCAAACTTTATTAAGAGCTAAAATTGTCTAATAAACACAAGCAAATCAGAATAAGCAAGTTGAAAGTGACAAACAAGCAAACCAGAGTAACAAAGCTAAAGGTGCAACAGAAAAACAAGCAAACCAGAATAAAGGTTCTAGAAGTAACCAACAGAAAAACAAGCAAACCAGAATAAAGGCACTGAAAGTAACAGACAAGAAAAACAAGCAAACCAGAATAAAGGCGCTAAAAGTAACCAACAAGAAAAACAAGCAAACCAGAATAAAGGCGCTAAAAGTAACCAACAAGAAAAACAAGCAAACCAGAATAAAGGCGCTAAAAGTAACCAACAAAAAAAAAAAACAAGCAAACCAGAATAAAGGCGCTAAAAGTAACCAACAAGAAAAACAAGCAAACCAGAATAAAGGCGCTAAAAGTAACCAACAAGAAAAACAAGCAAACCAGGATAAAAGCGCTAAAAGTAACCAACAGAAAAACAAGCAAACCAGAATAAAGGCGCTAAAAGTAACCAACAAGAAAAACAAGCAAACCAGAATGAAGGCGCTAAAAGTAACCCACAAGAAAAACAAGCAAACCAGAATAAAAGCGCTAAAAGTAACCAACAGAAAAACAAACAAACCAGAATAAAGGCGCTAAAAGTAACCAACAGAAAAACAAAAAAAACAGAATAAAGGCACTAAAAGTAACAGACAAGAAAAACAAGCAAACCAGAATAAAGGCGCTAAAAGTAACCAATAGAAAAACAAGAAAACCAGAATAAAGGCACTAAAAGTAACAGACAAGAAAAACAAGCAAACCAGAATAAAAGCGCTAAAAATAACCAACAGAAAAACAAGCGAACCAGAATAAAGGCGCTAAAAGTAACAGACAAGAAAAACAAGCAAACCAGAATAAAGGCGCTAAAAGTAACCAAAAAGAAAAACAAGCAAACCAGAATAAAAGCGTTAAAAGTAACAAACAGAAAACAAGTAAAAAAGAAAAAAGGCACTAAAAGTAACCAATAGAAAAACAAGAAAACCAGAATAAAGGCACTAAAAGTAACAAACAAGAAAAACAAGCAAACCAGAATAAAAGCGCTAAAAATAACCAACAGAAAAACAAGCAAACCAGAATAAAGGCGCTAAAAGTAACAGACAAGAAAAACAAACAAACCAGAATAAAAGCGTTAAAAGTAACAAACAGAAAAACAAGCAAACTAGAATAAAGGCACTAAAAGTAACCAACAAGAAAAACAAGCAAACCAGAATAAAAGCGTTAAAAGTAACAAACAGAAAAACAAGCAAACTAGAATAAAGGCACTAAAAGTAACCAACAAGAAAAACAAGCAAACCAGAATAAAGGCGCTAAAAGTAACCAACAGAAAAACAAACAAACCAGAATAAAGGCACTAAAAGTAACCAACAAGAAAAACAAGCAAACCAGAATAAAGGCGCTAAAAGTAAAAGACAAGAAAAACAAGCAAACCAGAATAAAGGTGCTAACAGTAACCAATAAGAAAAACAAGCAAACCAGAATAAAGGCGCTAACAGTAACCAACAGAAAAACAAACAAACCATAATAAAGGCGCTAACAGGAACCAACAGAAAAACAAACAAACCAGAATAAAGGCGCTAAAAGTAAAAGACAAGAAAAACAAGCAAACTAGAATAAAAGCACTAAAAATGACCAACAGAAAAACGAGCAAACCAGAATAAAGGCGCTAAAAGTAACAGACAAGAAAAAACATGCAAACCAGAATAAAGGCGATAACAGTAACCAACAGAAAAACAAGCAAACCAGAATAAAGGCGCTAAAAGTAACCAACAGAAAAACAAAAAAACCAGAATAAAGGCGCTAACAGTAACAGACAAGAAAAACAAGCAAACCTGAATAAAGGCGCTAAAAGTAACCAACAGAAAAACAAGCAAACCAGAATAAAGGCGCTAAAAGTAACAGACAAGAAAAACAAGCAAACCAGAATAAAGGCGCTAAAAGTAACCAACAGAAAATCAAGCAAACCAGAATAAAGGCGCTAACAGTAACCAACAGAAAAACAAGCAAACGAGAATAAAGGCGCTAAAAGTAACAGACAAGAAAAACAAGCAAACCAGAATAAAAGCACTAAAAATAACCAACAGAAAAACGAGCAAACCAGAAAAAAGGCGCTAAAAGTAACAGACAAGAAAAAACATGCAAACCAGAATAAAGGCGCTAACAGTAACCAACAGAAAAACAAGCAAACTAGAATAAAGGCGCTAAAAGTAACCAACAGAAAAACAAACAAACCAGAATAAAGGCGCTAACAGTAACGAACAGAAAAACAAGCAAACCAGAATAAAGGCGCTAAAAGTAACCAACAGAAAAACAAGCAAACCAGAATAAAGGTGCTAAAAGTAATCAACAGAAAAACAAGCAAACCTGAATAAAGGCGCAAAAAGTAACCAACAGAAAAACAAGCAAACCAGAATAAAGGTGCTAAAAGTAACAGACAAGAAAAACAAGCAAACCAGAATAAAGGCGCTACAAGTAACCAACAGAAAAACAAGCAAACCAAAATAAAGGCGCTAAAAGTAACAGACAAGAAAAACAACCAAACCAGAATAAAGGCACTAAAAGTAACCAACAGAAAAACAAGCAAACCAGAATAAAGGCGCTAACAGTAACCAACAGAAAAACAAGCAAACGAGAATAAATGCGCTAAAAGTAACAGACAAGAAAAACAAGCAAACCAGAATAAAAGCGCTAAAAGTAACCAACAGAAAAACGAGCAAACCAGAATAAAGGCGCTAAAAGTAACACACAAGAAAAAACAAGCAAACCAGAATAAAGGCGCTAACAGTAACCAACAGAAAATCAAGCAAACCAGAATAAAGGCGCTAAAAGTAACCAACAGAAAAACAAGCAAACCAGAATAAAGGCGCTAACAGTAACGAACAGAAAAACAAGCAAACCAGAATAAAGGCGCTAAAAGTAACCAACAGAAAAACAAGCAAACCAGAATAAAGGTGCTAAAAGTAACCAACAGAAAAACGAGCAAACCAGAATAAAGTCACTAACAGTAACCAACAGAAAAACAAACAAACCAGAATAAAGGCGCTAAAAGTAACAGACAAGAAAAACAAGCAAACCAGAATAAAGTCGCTAAAAGTAACCAACAAGAAAAACAAGCAAACCAGAATAAAGGCGCTAACAGTAACCAACAAGAAAAACAAGCAAACCAGAATAAAGGCACTAAAAGTAACCAACAGAAAAACAAACAAACCAGAATAAAGGCGCTAAAGTAACCAACAAGAAAAACAAGCAAACCAGAATAAAGGCGCTAAAAGTAACCAACAAGAAAAACAAACAAACCAGAAGTAAAGTGCTAACAGTAACCAACAGAAAAACAAGCAAACCTGAATAAAGGCTCTAAAAGTAACAGACAAGAAAAACAAGCAAACCAGAATAAAGGCGCTAAAAGTAACCAACAAGAAAAACAAGTAAACCAGAATAAAGGTGCTAACAGTAACCAACAGAAAAACAACCAAACCAGAATAAAGGCGCTAAAAGTAACAGACAAGAAAAACAAACAAACCAGAATAAAAGCGCTAAAAGTGACCAACAGAAAAACAAGCAAACCAGAATAATGGCTCAAAGTAACAGACAAGAAAAACAAGCAAACCAGAATAAAGGCGCTAACAGTAACCAACAGAAAAACAAGCAAACCAGAATAAAGGCGCTAAAAGAAACCAACAGAAAAACGAGCAAACCAGAATAAAGGCGCTAAAAGTAACCAACAGAAAAACAAGCAAACCAGAATAAAGGTGCTAAAAGTAACAGATAAGAAAAACAAGCAAACCAGAATAAAGGCGCTAAAAGTAACCAGCAGAAAAACAAGCAAACCAGAATAAAGGCGCTAAAAGTAACAGACAAGAAAAACAAGCATACCAGAATAAAGGCACTAAAAGTAACCAACAGAAAAACAAGCAAACCAGAATAAAGGCGCTAACAGTAACCAACAGAAAAACAAGCAAACGAGGAAAAGGCGCTAAAAGTAACAGACAAGAAAAACAAGCAAACCAGAATAAAAGCGCTAAAAGTAACCAACAGAAAAACGAGCAAACCTGAATAAAGGCGCTAAAAGTAACCAACAGAAAAACAAGCAAACCAGAATAAAGGTGTTAACAGTAACGAACAGAAAAACAAGCAAACCAGAATAAAGGCGCTAAAAGTAACCAACAGAAAAACAAGCAAACCAGAATTAAGGTGCTAAAAGTAACCAACAGAAAAACAAGCAAACCAGAATAAAGGCGCTAAAAGTAACGAACAGAAAAACAATCAAACCAGAATAAAGGCGCTAAAAGTAACCAACAGAAAAACAAGCAAACCAGAATTAAGGTGCTAAAAGTAACCAACAGAAAAACAAGCAAACCAGAATAAAGGCGTTAACAGTAACGAACAGAAAAACAATCAAACCAGAATAAAGGCGCTAAAAGTAACCAACAGAAAAACAAGCAAACCAGAATTAAGGTGCTAAAAGTAACCAACAGAAAAACAAGCAAACCAGAATAAAGGCGCTAAAAGTAACAGACAAGAAAAACAAGCAAACCAGAATAAAGGCACTAAAAGTAACAGACAAGAAAAAACAAGCAAACCAGAATAAAGGCGCTAAAAGTAACCAACAGAAAAACAAGCAAACCAGAATAAAGGCACTAAAAGTAACAGACAAGAAAAAACAAGCAAACCAGAATAAAGGCGCTAAAAGTAACAGACAAGAAAAAACAAGCAAACCAGAATAAAGGCGCTAACAGTAACCAACAGAAAAACAAGCAAACCAGAATAAAGGCGCTAAAAGTAACCAACTGAAAAACAAGCAAACCAGAATAAAGGTGCTAAAAGTAACCAACAGAAAAACAAACAAACCAGAATAAAGGCGCTAAAAGTAACAGACAAGAAAAACAAGCAAACTAGAATAAAGGCGCTAAAAGTAACCAACAAGAAAAACAAGCAAACTAGAATAAAGGCGCTAAAAGTAACCAACAAGTAAAATTGACAAACCAGAATTAAAGTGCTAACAGTAACCAACAGAAATACAAGCAAACCTGAATAAAGGCTCTAAAAGTAACAGACAAGAAAAACAAGCAAACCAGAATAAAGGCGCCAAAAGTAACAAACAAGAAAAACAAGCAAACCAGAATAAAGGCGCTAAAAGTAACCAACAGAAAAACAAACAAACCAGAATAAAGGCGCTAAAAGTAACAGACAAGAAAAACAAGAAAATCAGAATAAAGGCACCAAAAGTAACAGACAAGAAAAACAAGCAAACCAGAATAAAGGCGCTAAAAGTAACCAACAGAAAAACAAACAATCCGGAATAAAGGCGCTAAAAGTAACAGACAAGAAAAACAAGAAAACCAGAATAAAGGCTCTAAAAGTAAGACAAGAAAAACAAGCAAACCAGAATAAAGGCGCTAAAAGTAACCAACAGAAAAACAAACAAACCAGAATAAAGGCGCTAAAAGTAACAGACAAGAAAAACAAGCAAACCAGAATAAAGGCGCCAAAAGTAACAGACAAGAAAAACAAGCAAACCAGAATAAAGGCGCTAAGAGTAACCAACAGAAAAACAAACAATCCGGAATAAAGGCGCTAAAAGTAACAGACAAGAAAAACAAGAAAACCAGAATAAAGGCACTAAAAGTAACCAAAAAGAAAAACAAGCAAACCAGAATAAAGGTGCTAACAGTAACCAATAAGAAAAACAAGCAAACCAGAATAAAGGCGCTAAAAGTAACCAACAAGAAAAACAAGCAAACCAGAATAAAGGCGCTAAAAGTAACCAACAAGAAAAACAAGCAAACCAGAATAAAGGCGCTAAAAGTAACCAACAGAAAAACAAACCAGAATAAAGGCGCTAAAAGTAACCAACAAGTAAAACAAGCAAACCAGAATAAAAGTGCTAACAGTAACCAAGAGAAAAACAAGCAAACCTGAATAAAGGCGCTAAAAGTAACAGACAAGAAAAACAAGCAAACCAGAATAAAGGCGCCAAAAGTAACAGACAAGAAAAACAAGCAAACCAGAATAAAGGCGCTAAAAGTAACCAACAGAAAAACAAGCAAACCAGAATAAAGGCGCTAAAAGTAACCAACAGAAAAACAAAAACCGGAATAAAGGTGCTAACAGTAACCAATAAGAAAAACAAGCAAACCAGAATAAAGGCGCTAAAAGTAACCAACAAGAAAAACAAGCAAACCAGAATAAAGGCGCTAAAAGTAACCAACAGAAAAACAAGCAAACCAGAATAAAGGTGCTAACAGTAACCAATAAGAAAAACAAGCAAACCAGAATAAAGGCGCTAAAAGTAACCAACAGAAAAACAAACAAACCAGAATAAAGGCGCTAAAAGTAACAGACAAGAAAAACTAGAAAACCAGAATAAAGGCGCTAAAAGTAACCAACAAGAAAAACAAGCAAACCAGAATAAAGGTGCTAACAGTAACCAATAAGAAAAACAAGCAAACCAGAATAAAGGCGCTAAAAGTAACCAACAAGAAAAACAAGCAAACCAGAATAAAGGCGCTAAAGTAACCAACAAGAAAAACAAGCAAACCAGAATAAAGGTGCTAACAGTAACCAATAAGAAAAACAAGCAAACCAGAATAAAGGCGCTAAAAGTCCCCAACAAGAAAAACAAGCAAACCAGAATAAAGGTGCTAACAGTAACCAATAAGAAAAACAAGCAAACCAGAATAAAGGCGCTAAAAGTAACCAACAAGTAAAACAAGCAAACCAGAATAAAAGTGCTAACAGTAACCAACAGAAAAACAAGCAAACCAGAATAAAGGCGCTAAAAGTAACAGACAAGAAAAACAAGCAAACCAGAATAAAGGCGCCAAAAGTAACAGACAAGAAAAACAAGCAAACCAGAATAAAGGCGCTAAAAGTAACCAACAGAAAAACAAGCAAACCAGAATAAAGGCGCTAAAAGTAACCAACAGAAAAACAAACAAACCGGAATAAAGGTGCTAACAGTAACCAATAAGAAAAACAAGCAAACCAGAATAAAGGCGCTAAAAGTAACCAACAAGAAAAACAAGCAAACCAGAATAAAGGCGCTAAAAGTAACCAACAGAAAAACAAGCAAACCAGAATAAAGGTGCTAACAGTAACCAATAAGAAAAACAAGCAAACCAGAATAAAGGCGCTAAAAGTAACCAACAAGAAAAACAAGCAAACCAGAATAAAGGCGCTAAAAGTCCCCAACAAGAAAAACAAGCAAACCAGAATAAAGGTGCTAACAGTAACCAATAAGAAACACAAGCAAACCAGAATAAAGGCGCTAAAAGTAACCAACAAGAAAAACAAGCAAACCAGAATAAAGGCGCTAAAAGTAACCAACAGAAAAACAAGCAAACCAGAATAAAGGTGCTAACAGTAACCAATAAGAAAAACAAGCAAACCAGAATAAAGGCGCTAAAAGTCCCCAACAAGAAAAACAAGCAAACCAGAATAAAGGTGCTAACAGTAACCAATAAGAAAAACAAGCAAACCAGAATAAAGGCGCTAAAAGTCCCCAACAAGAAAAACAAGCAAACCAGAATAAAGGTGCTAACAGTAACCAATAAGAAAAACAAGCCAACCAGAATAAAGGCGCTAAAAGTAACCAACAAGAAAAACAAGCAAACCAGAATAAAGGCGCTAAAAGTAACCAACAGAAAAACAAACAAACCGGAATAAAGGTGCTAACAGTAACCAATAAGAAAAACAAGCAAACCAGAATAAAGGCGCTAAAAGTCCCCAACAAGAAAAACAAGCAAACCAGAATAAAGGTGCTAACAGTAACCAATAAGAAAAACAAGCAAACCAGAATAAAGGCGCTAAAAGTAACCAACAAGAAAAACAAGCAAACCAGAATAAAGGCGCTAAAAGTCCCCAACAAGAAAAACAAGCAAACCAGAATAAAGGTGCTAACAGTAACCAATAAGAAAAACAAGCAAACCAGAATAAAGGCGCTAAAAGTAACCAACAAGAAAAACAAGCAAACCAGAATAAAGGCGCTAAAAGTAACCAACAGAAAAACAAGCAAACCAGAATAAAGGTGCTAACAGTAACCAATAAGAAAAACAAGCAAACCAGAATAAAGGCGCTAAAAGTCCCCAACAAGAAAAACAAGCAAACCAGAATAAAGGTGCTAACAGTAACCAATAAGAAAAACAAGCAAACCAGAATAAAGGCGCTAAAAGTAACCAACAAGTAAAACAAGCAAACCAGAATAAAAGTGCTAACAGTAACCAACAGAAAAACAAGCAAACCTGAATAAAGGCGCTAAAAGTAACAGACAAGAAAAACAAGCAAACCAGAATAAAGGCGCCAAAAGTAACAGACAAGAAAAACAAACAAACCAGAATAAAGGCGCTAAAAGTAACAGACAAGAAAAACTAGAAAACCAGAATAAAGGCGCTAAAAGTAACCAACAAGAAAAACAAGCAAACCAGAATAAAGGTGCTAACAGTAACCAATAAGAAAAACAAGCAAACCAGAATAAAGGCGCTAAAAGTAACCAACAAGAAAAACAAGCAAACCAGAATAAAGGCGCTAAAGTAACCAACAAGAAAAACAAGCAAACCAGAATAAAGGTGCTAACAGTAACCAATAAGAAAAACAAGCAAACCAGAATAAAGGCGCTAAAAGTCCCCAACAAGAAAAACAAGCAAACCAGAATAAAGGTGCTAACAGTAACCAATAAGAAAAACTAGCAAACCAGAATAAAGGCGCTAAAAGTAACCAACAAGAAAAACAAGCAAACCAGAATAAAGGCGCTAAAAGTAACCAACAAGAAAAACAAGGAAACCAGAATAAAGGTGCTAACAGTAACCAATAAGAAAAACAAGCAAACCAGAATTAAAGCGCTAAAAGTAACCAACAGAAAAACAAACAAACCAGAATACAAGGTACTAAAATTAACAGACAAGAAAAACAAGCAAACCAAAATAAAGGCGATAAAAGTAGCCAACAAGAAAAACAAGCAAACCAAAATAAAGGCGCTACAAGTTACTAACAAGAAATACAAGCAAACCTGAACAGGGAGTTGAAAGTCTAACAAATACAAGAAAACTCTAATAAGGGAACTGAAATTTTCCAACAGAAACACACGCAAAAGATGTTGAGAAACTCTAGCAAACCTCAATAAGGGAGCTGAAAGTAACTACATACGAGAGAGAGAGAGAGAGAGAATCTGCCATGCACATAAGGTAATTTTAAGTTACCATCAACAGATAGACAAGTTAACAGATTACATAGAAGTAATTTGTAACAAAAAAATTTTTGTCCCATGAATAAAACATATGTAGTTACGAATAGCTAGAGTATACATTAAAGCTTTGATTAGCAAATTTATGACTTAGGCCCCAGATCAAAGCCTTTATTAACAGCGATTCATTTTTTTTTTTTTTTAATTATTTATGACAAAGTGTATTATAGCTTTTGTAGGAACAAATGTCAATAAGTTAGAGATTATTTTTGCAGGAACAAATCTATCAATATGTTTGAGATTCATTGTTTTTAGAAATGAAATTTTGATTTCATTGTCAATTAAGCTGTGCCGTCACATAGGTACCAGACAATCAGTGTGGCATCAATGAGCTATGATTAAGCCAGAAACGCCAAAGTCAAAAGGCATGGAACTGCTGTGGCAAGAACCAATGCTACTATATCTAGCTTGTCTCTTTTTCAATTCACCAGGTATTGATAACATCGCCATGATGAGCAACAAGATTAGATTTGGATGAAATTAAAATTTTAAATCTTTGGTAGAATGCAAGGGGGACCCCAAGTAATGTGAAAATTAGATGCAAGATTGCTACAAATCGTGCCTCAGAATTTATCATCTGTGTAACTTCACAACCACGCCCAATTGTTCGTGAGACTAAATAAAAAAAAAGTATAGACATTTTCCAGTTAAAACAATACTTCAGGAATTACTTATCTTTCGTATCATATCTAAAGAGACAGGATGGTTTATTTTTTTTTTTCATTCTCAACCTCACCTCAAAGTGTTTGCCACTACATTGCGCCCTACTTCAAGACAATTACCCGAATGGCAGCATATTCTCATAAGACTGTAATATACACTGATCTTTTCCACTTTAGCATTTAAGAGATCCGAAAGCTTAGCCTTCCGAGAATCAAGCAATAGTTAGTATGCCAACTACCAAAACGGACCCATGACAAATTTTTAAATTATACCGTAATTTTAGTTAGTAAGTCCCAGCAGCTACGATTCTAGTCTCAACATTCTTCAAATGTATTTGAACCAAATTAATGCTCAATAGCAAAAGTCGCGTAGCGTATAATTTTATGAGATCTCTGTATAGCCAAATGGCTTATATTGGTCATCTGCATGAACTAGGTTCTCAGTGGCCTTTTACTTCATGCCTCCTCGCAATTTCAATGGGTTTCATTAGTTTCATTGTAAACTAACTCACAGAAAGTTTCCTGATAAGATCAAACTAACAACTTTGGCTACCTTCAGTAGCCTACTCCAATAGGCAAATCTGTAAACGTTCATCAAAAATCAGTTTCTAGTTTAACTGTAGTACAAAACCGGAAAAGCAGCCCTTCAAGGGAGAATAATTTTACCACTTCCACCGATCATGTCTGTTAAAAACCTATTTGAACTACGCTACGCTAAATTTTCCCTGTTCCCGGCAATGCAGTCTATCACATGACACTTTTGCTTCTGTGTGCAGTTTGCTTCGTTAATTCCAGTACACTAAACTTATGAAATGATTGAAGACTGCTGTACTCTGTAGCTACTGCTTATTTAACAAATTAGCGACAGCTGTACTGGGTAGCTACTGCTTAAACCCGCAACACTCAATGAATCAGTCAAGAATTTGCGTTGCACTTACTATAGAAAGTACGTAACAACACATGGTAATCTGAATAAGTTTTATTGAAACTTTACTTATTATAAATTTAGACTAATAATAAATGAAGCTACGTATAAGCTTAAAAATGAATTTTCTTTGTCAGTTTTATCAAGTAATTCTCCAATTTCTATACAGCAATTATGTTATCACTATTTTGCTTATGTCTACAAGTCTACCCCTGGCAGAATCCACTTTTCGTAGAGTATCAGGCATACTTAAACTATGGAACTTATAGCCTTTTAGTTTCTTTAAACAGTCCTACCATGCTAAAACTTTAAACCTTTTACTTTTCTTAAAGAGTACTGTGCTAAAACTTTAAACCTTTTACTTTTCTTAAAGAGTACTGTGCTAAAACTTTTCTATACATTAATATGGTTATAAAAATTATGCCTACGCTACCTTTACTCTTTACCATACTTGTCTGGTTAAGCGTTTACTTTTTATACCATATTCTGTATCTTTAAAACTGTTTTCGCTTACTTAGCAAGGGTAAGATCTTGAATAGACACAGAGTTTCAAGGATGAAATATTAACATAAGGAACTTTACAAATTTTATTTTATGGAATTTAAAAAAAAAAAAAATTGAAAAAAAAAATTTGGACAGTCATCGCAGCAAATACAGGGTTGAATGTACACAATTCAAAACTTTCTGAGAAACTATCCTTCTCTATGTTACTGTTAAGTATATGGAAGAAAGTAGGCAATTTTTTAAAAAATAAATGCTTAACATTTGATACATTGATATGTAATGAGTATAGCCAAATTTACTGACTTCAATGCTCCAGTCTTTGCCTTAACTTAGTTTGTACAACACCTCTGCTTCAAGAAGTTTTAGCACCAAACCTCTGCCTTAAAATATTGCAGGCAGCTACACCTTCGAGTGATCAGAAAAAGTTTGAACGTATCGACGATACAGTCTCGCGTACCTTGAAAAAAGCTTCCTTCATCTGGTAAAGTTTGAATTTCTAATTAGTTTCTTCTACTTGCACAACTAGTTTCCTTCACCTTCAGCCATTGCTTCACATAGCATTGACCTGTAATAAAACAAAAGATTAAGTGTGAAAATTGGATAAAATAAATTAAAAATCAGCAGTAAAATTAAGATTTGTCCAAGTCAATTATAAATCTGAACAAGGACTTCAATAATTTATATGTAAAGCGTGGAGTACAGTAAAATTATAAATTTAAATTTAATGAATACCACTTGCCCACTAAGGAAAAGTTTTCAAACTCGGGAACCATATGATAATTGTTAGAAAGTGTAAAAGATCAGCAGATGTCAAATAAAAATCTATAACAGCTCTACATAATTGCTATTATGCAACAGTATCTTTGAAGTCTATGCATCCTCTAACTTGGTTATCAACCCTTTTCACCTTACAGAATAGCGCACAAAATACCGCACCACGACGGTTAAGGCTTTTCTCCTTAGAGAAGAGAGCATAAAGACAATCTTCCAAGTAAAAGTTCAGCCCTTCCGATATCAAAGCTTTAGCAAATGCAAATTAAAATTTAGCAAGTATATTCTACGCCAAACTCAGTAAAAGATTTATAGAAAACAAATAAATTCCTATATTTTCAGTTGGTTACATTAGGCCGTTTTCCAACAGTACCTTTTCTATATTAGAATACTAAAAAAAATTTCTTCCATTATAATAAGTACACTGTAACGATGTTGTGATACATTGAGTTGAAAGATTGCAAATTGTGATTTGCAGAATATTACTATTCTCAATAGCTTTCAAGTGTACAAGTCACTTTAATTACCGATTACATTTAGAAGAATAACTGCTTATATTAAGCGTCAATCAAATTTCCTTTACTGTGACACTGCTAGCTTTGCAAGAATTTTTTTTTCTAACAACGTAGACATTGACATGAATGTGAATAACTATCAAAAACTATTTACATAATTAGTTATTAGACAGTTATAGACAGCTTGAGAGTAAGCTTAAAGATTACCTCCCATTGGAGCGACATAATGTGAAGCAAGAGAACCAATGGCAATTTTAAAATTTCCTGGAACACATGCATATATACTAAAAGTTGGTTTTTTTTTTTAAATGGACCCATTATATAAAAATACCATACCCAAGGACTCAAAACCCAGGAACAGTCAAGCAGTAACCAACTTATTTCCTTGTTAGAGCCCTTGGAATCTTAGCACCATTCTTATTCAACCAAATTATATCTTTGGTAATAATTAAGATAGAAAAAAAATTCAGATAAAATTTGAGCAACGGCACTAGTGCTTCAATAAAGTTAATAGCCACAAGTCACTCAAGTTTATGTATCAGAACCCATTAGTCAGAACATCAAAAAAAGCCAGCAATTCCATTACTTTACTCCTGCATTCAAAATATACTAATCTTTGCAACGGTTATTCTAGAGTGCTTTCATATGAAGATCTCAGTATACCCTGTTAAAATGTTTAAAACTTAGTATGAAAATTGGCCGATATTTGCAATACTGATTTAGAAGTTTTATTTATGACAAGGGAAAATTCAATGTATATCTAGGCCTAAGAAACAGTCAGGTTTAAACCAGACTAATGAAGGGACAAGCTTCCATATTACACATTTATTTATGACATTTACTTTGACAAACTAAGAGTTTCAAGATGAGTAAAGTATAGACGAGAACCGCCAAACCAACATGGATTGGGTAACTTACCAGTTAAGAGTTCAGCTTACGCGTAATCCAACAGATCTCACTCATATTGGTTAATGCCAAATCTCAGAGTCATAGTGTACAATCAACATTCAATGTAGATGCCATGCTAGTTTATGGTCATCGCAGCATTTAGAATATTGACTACATAGGTCTCATTGGAGTAATTGACGAGCCCATGCTTCTTCAGGGTCGTAGCAGCAGTTGATATTGTCCGCAAGTGCCATCCATGTTCATGGTAACCGCCATGCGTGTTTATGGTCTTGGTAGTATTTAGAATATTAATTCTTGTGTGCCCGCTACTTTCAAAGAAGCCATGCCTTTTCACGGTCATAACAACAGGTATACCAATTTAACACTGTGCAAGCGCGTACATTACAAAATTCACTATTTGCAATCCATTCTTCTGACTTTTTCCCCACTTTAAGAGGTAAAAGTGTGACCTCTATTATAAGAATTTTTCCATTGATGAAATCCAAGTCATCGCAATAAAATTAGCTTCTCTTAAGAAATATGATACGCCTCATATACTTTGCCCAACTTCCACACACCCGGATAAACATACTTAATAACAGCTCCAACTCCTTCTAAGCACCGAACCAGATAAACGCAGTAGTATAACTAACGACGCTATGACGCCTTCCTCTGAAGAAATTTTTTAACAACGTGCTCAACCAAGGATCCTGTGAAACGGGAAGAAACGCACGGTTTTTTTTTTTTTTTTTTTTTTTTTTTTTTTTTTTTTTTTTTTTTTAAATTGTCAACCAAGGACCATATAATATTTTCTCGGGTTGTATTTTAGTGTTTTAATGTCAAGATACGAGTAGTTTTTGAAGCAATTTTTATATATCAGGTAGTAATTTAATGGGTTTTTTTTATCATAATAAGAATATTTTTTGAAGCAAGTTTTCCGTCTCTCCGGTAAGATTTTATATTTTTGGTATTATATAAAAAGAGTTCTATTTTAAGTTTCTATTTATTTCTCAAATAAAATTTTAATGTTTTTTCGTGTCATGATAAGATGACTTTTTAAAAACATAATTCGTTTTTGGGGAATTATTTTTATTTCTTTAGTGTAATGTTATAAATACTTTTTGAAGACCGCTTTATATATTTCTTAGGTAAAATTATGAGATTTGAAGTGTCGTGATAAAAACAGTAATTCATGGAAATTTTTAAGCTTTTAGCAGACTTTTATGAACTCAAGTATTCCCGTTTGAGTACACTGTATATGTAAGAACACTCCTTTATTATAACTCAAAAATTATTTTATTAACTATTCTCGTAAAAGCCAAATTTCTTTTGAAAGATATAAAAATACTGAATCTCAAAGAGTAACCAATAGTTAATTTATCTTCCTTTGTCAAAGAGGGTAGCTTTGATGACTTAGCCAAAACAGAGATATAGTTAAAATAATGAAAAACAAAATAATGTCATGTCATTCATCAAAATTATAATGAAAAAGTACTTTGGAAGCTCTAAATCATAATATGTCTTTTTTTTTTATCAACTAATGGTAGTTTTTACGACAATCTTAATCTAAGTTATATCATATGGTATTACATATTCTTCTTGACAGGCAACATGAGTTATGTATATTGGATGCCTCAATATATCATAACAACGTCAAGAAGAACAAAGACGATAACAACAACAACATCAACAATTACAACAACAACAACAACAACAACAATAGAAACGACAACAAGATGAACATAAAGCAGTCAAAAATATCTTGAATACCTATGGATATAAAACGCCAGTATTTAACATAAATATCACAGACTACAGAGAGAGAGAGAGAGAGAGAGAGAGAGAGAGAGAGAGAGAGAGAGAGAGAGAGAGAGAGAGAGAGTAACAAATAAAACAATAGCAACAGCAATAGAAACGACAAAAAGATGAACTTGAAACAGTAAAAGAAGATCTTAAATAACTATGGATTTGAAAAGCTAATCTTTCATACAAATATCACAGGCTACAGCGAGAGAGAGAGAGAGAGAGAGAGAGAGAGAGAGAGAGAGAGAGAGAGAGAGAGAGAGAGAGAGAGAACCACAATAGCAACAAGAGGAACACGAAATGGTAGAAAAGATTTCTTAAATAACTATGGATATAAAAATCTAATCTTTCACATAAATACCAGAGAGAGAGAGAGAGAGAGAGAGAGAGAGAGAGAGAGAGAGAGAGAGAGAGAGAGAGAGAGAGAGAGAGCGCAATAATAACAACAATAAAAGAAACGACATCAAGATGAACGTGAAATAGTCGAAAAAAATCCCTCAATAAGAATGGATGATAAAAAAAATTAATCTTTCTCATAAATATCACAGACTAGGGTACAGTTAGAGAGAGAGAGAGAGAGAGAGAGAGAGAGAGAGAGAGAGAGAGAGAGAGAGAGAGAGAGAGAGAGAGCAATAATAACAACAATAAAAGAAACATCAAGATGAACGTGAAATAGTCGAAAAAAATCCCTCAATAACAATAGATGATAAAAAATTTAATCTTTCTCATAAATATCACAGACTAGGGTACAGTTAGAGAGAGAGAGAGAGAGAGAGAGAGAGAGAGAGAGAGAGAGAGAGAGAGAGAGAGAGAGAGTTGATAACCATTCTAACCGAACACCGCCACAATCGCTACTTCAAAACACATCTTTCCCTTTTAGACGGTTCCATAACCTTCCTTAGGACGGCCCTCCCTCTCCCAGCTTCTTTTTTTTCTACGTTCCCCATCTTCCATATCCCCAAGGATGCCTTGTAGACAAGACTTCTTTTGTCTGTCAGTGTTATTTATGTCCCCCTTTTTCTTTTGCCTTTGACCGAGAGAGGAATGCGAGGGAGAAATTCTTCAGTTGAATAGTTTCGTTTGTTCCGTTTTAACTTATGAACTATAGAATGATTTGGCTTTGTCATTAAGTCATTTCTTGACATTGCTTTTAGAGGTCCTCCCACGGTCAATTAATTGATCTTCAAGGGGAATTCTATTTGTATATCATCAAATTAACAATATTCACAATGACCATGCCACTTACTAATTTATTTTATCTTGCCAAGGATACCCAAGTCTTCAAAATATAACAGGTTCAACTTCCTGGTGGTCTTTTGAGTCCTTATTTGACTTTCAAAGATTATTCTATTTGTTGGTATTCAAATTAACAATGTTTAATGAATGCGCCACTAACTAACTTCTTTTTAATATTGCAAAGGTTAACCTATTCTTCCAAGTATATTAAGGTGAACTTCCTATTTTTTCTATTTTTTTTTTAAGATAAACTGGCTCATTATAGAAAAATGGAGAAAAGTCCCTGCCCATGTCACCCTCTCTTGGTCATTTTCATTGCAGCTCATTATTTATATGCTATCCAAAAACCTTAGCGACCTGGTAGTTAGATGAATGTAGAGGTTAGTGGTAAATTTGGAGAAGGCGGCCTTGGGAACAGAAACCCAATCGACCTACTCCTATAAAACGTTTTCAGTTATTCGTACGTCGCTAATGAGGAGTACAGGGAAGAGGCAGGCTAGTTTACATGCACATAATGCCATATAGACTGAAAATAAATCAGTCTGGTTGGCGTCCAAATCCCATCTAAGCTTATGTGAGACCTGGGAAAGCAAGGCATTGGGTACGAGGGAGCAGGGAAGATCTCCTCCATCTATTATTAAATCAATTGTTATGCCATCTTCTTTTGCTGCTTTGTCTCTTTTCATGTCTTTAAATTAATGTTTTCTTTATTTCTCCTACTATTATTTTTGTACTGTCTCAGGTGTTTCATTCTTTTTATTGGCAAATATATTTCTTATATCATTATTGTATATAATTCCTCTGACATTTTCTTCAATAAATCTCTTTTGTTCATAGCATTTTCATATATACACATATTCATACACACACACACATATATATATTTATGTATATATATATATATATATATATATATATATATATATATATATATATATATATATATATATATATATATATATATATATATATATATATATATATACATATACATATACATATATTAGAGTCTGTTTGCATATGCGTCTGATCATCGTGTTTATGCTTGCACGTGTAATTTCATAAATTGTAACAATTCTTCTACAGATAAAATGCATCATCAATGAATAATGATTACACTACGTTAATGAAAAATAACCAAGCTCATGCGAGTCAAAAATTAACATGAATAAAAACGTCTGAAAATCTCCAGAATTTAGTTTGCAGAACTCAAGCGAAAAAGATTCCTCCTAATATTTTTACTTCCCTTGGGTCCAAGGTACCCCATTGTGGGTAGGGGATAAGAAAGGGGGAGGGGGAGGGGGAGGGTGTAGGTGCTGTCCTCAACTTCTGCAATAAAGCCGAATAAAACGAAGAAGTCAAACCATTAGGAATATGGCCCAAATCCAAAAAAAGAAGGAAACTGAATGCGCAGTCTTCCACAAACAACAATGAAATCTCTTGTAGCGAAAGGGCAGAAGATGTTTTTCGAGTGTGAATTTGTTATACTTTTTTCCAGTATGGTTTTTATAAGTAAGATTCACCAGGAAAGTTCAAAAGATTTTAATGTTACTGTTTTTAAAATACTTTATTTTGATTATTCCTTACTCTTTGTAATCTATTTATTTCACTGTCTTCTTTCCTCACTGGGCTTTATTTCTCTGTTGGAGCCCTTGGACATGAATTATAACCTCCAGCTTTTTCAACCAGGGTTGTAGCTTAGCAAATTATAATAATAATAATAATAATAATAATAATAATAATAATACTAGTAATAAAATGTATTTTGATTTTTAGATACTCAGCCATTTATATAATCTTGCTCTAAGTAATGCAATTTTGAAAGATTTCTATCATAACAATTGTAGAGTTATGTGACAGGCCGAGAGAAGGTTGTGACTCAGAGACAGTGTGAAAGCAACTGAGTGCGTTTATTATAGGACACTCTCCTTTATATACAAAAGCTCAAAGCAACAAGAAATTTCATGTTAAAAAACAGACACCGTTACAGATGAGAAAACCAGACATGTTTATTCTGGTTCTTTTTTGTACGAGGGAAGAGCGAAGATACAAGCATAATATATACACAAAATGAACTATGTACGAATGTGTGACACATGGTTGGTACATGGCTCCCCCCTAAAAATGACATACTGTACATGTTAAATAGGGCGCCCTAATCTAGAGAGGCGAACTATAGGCGGGTCATCTGGCAGGAGATAAGCAGGTTTTAGACGATCAATGGAGACCCAGTCTTCTTTGCCACGAATGTTTAGTAGGAATGCTTTCGGACTGCGTCGGATCACAAGGAAAGGGCCCATGTAAGGGTCGTTAGTGGTGGCTTGCTAGTGTCGTTGCGCAGGAAGACGTGCGATGCAGAGTGCAAGTCTGTCAGTATGTGATGCTTCGCTGGGGGCTTGTAAGTTTGGCGGCATGGAGTAAATTTTCCCACGACGTGACGTATGCGCAGGAGATCGTCGGAGGAGGTTGTAGAAGGAAAAAAATTCGGCAGGGACGACCAACGGGTCGCCATACACCATTTCAGCTGCCGAGACGTCGAGGGCATCTTTAGGAGTGGTCCTCAGCCCCAGGAGGACCCAGGGAAGCTGAGTAAACCAGTTGCAATCCTTGCAGCGGGACATCAAAGCTGCTTTGAGGGTGCGATGAAAACGTTCAACCATTCCATTGGCAGCAGGGTTGTAGGTGGTTGTCTGATGTAGGGTGATGCCCAGGAGATTCTCTAATGATGTCCACAATTGAGAGGTGAAAGTGGTACCCCTGTCAGAAGTAATATGCTCAGGGATACCAAATCTTGCAATTCATCCTGAGAGTAAGGCAGATGTACATGAGTCGGACGTTGCAGTTTCCATGGGAATGGCTTCAGGCCAACGAGTGGAGCGGTCGATGACGGTAAACAGGTAACAATGTCCTTGTGATGTGGGTAGGGAGCCTACAACGTCGACGTGATTGTATGCGAAATGATGCTGAGGTTGATGAAAGGTGCCCACTCCTGAATCCGTGTGTCGATGTACTTTGGAAGTTTGGCAAGAAGTACAGGCGCAGACCAGATCCTTAACACCCTGAGAAATGCCGTGCCAAATGAACTTCGTCTTCAGCAGCTCTGCAGTAGAACGGCATGAGGGATGTGAAAGGCCGTGAATGAAATCAAACACCTGCTGGCGCATGGGAGCAGGAATCCAAGGTCGCGGTCTACCAGTACTGACGCCACAGAGGAGGAAGGTGTTGGAGTCTTTGAGGGGAAGTCTTCCCAATGGAGGACGTGCAGAATGTCCTACATGATTGATACTCTAGATCCTGTCATTGGGCTTCAGCCAGGGCTTTGTAATCCAATCCCAGTTTAACGGCAGCCAACGTGTTTCTTGACAGGGCATCGGCAACAGGATTCATTTTCCCAGGGACGTATTGAAGGGTGCAATTGTATTCAGCCACGGCGGAGAAATGTCGGCGTTGCCGGGCGGACCAGGCGTCAGACTGTCGAGTGAAGGCGTGCACTAGAGGCATGTGGTCTGTGCAAATGACGAAGGGCGTACCTTCTAAGAAATGGCGAAAGTGACGGACAGCCAAGTGCACCACCAGCAATTCGCGATCGAAGGTAGAATAACTCGATTCTGCCTTGGACAGTGTTCTGCTGAAGAAGGCCAATGGGCAGGGCAAGCCGTTGACCACCTGTTTGAGTACTGCACCAATAGCGACGTCGCTGGCATCGGTGGAGAGAAGGAGAGGGGCATGTGGGATAGGAAAAGTGAGAACCGCAGCAGTTGATAGGGCCTTCTTTGCATTGCAGAAGGCTGCTTCTTGAAGGGGACCCCACTTCAGGTCCTTTGCCTTGCCCTTGAGGGAGGCGTAGAGGGGAGCAAGAGTGGCGGCAATGGCTGCAGAAAACTGTGATAATAGTTGATCATGCCCAAGAATTCCTGCAGAGCTTTGACGGTTGAGGGCGCGGGGAAGTCCTGAACAGCTGCTACCATCTCAGAGAGGGGATGGACTCCTTCACGAGTGATGCGGTGCCCTAAGAACGACACTTCGTTGGCGCCAAAGGTACACTTGTCGTACCGGACTACAAGGCCGTTTTGTTGCAGGCGGTTGAGCACGATGCGCTGGTGATGGAGGTGTTCCTCTTTTGAGGAGGAGAACACAAGTATGTCGTCCACATAACATACACAGAAAGGGAGGTCTCTTAAGATGCCATCCATGAGACGTTGAAACGTGGCCCCAGCATTACGAAGGCCAAAACAGGATTAATTGAAGGTGTATGTACCAAACGGAGTGGTGATGGCGGTCTTGGGTATGCCTTCCGTGTTCATAGGCACCTGATAATACCCCTTCAGGAGGTCAAGCGTAGAGAAAACCTTCGCTTTGTGCAGGTAGGAGGTCACGGTTCTGTTTGCATGTTCAGGCGCCTGTAATCCCCGCACGGACGGAGGGAGCCGTCTTTCTTCAGAACGATGTGTAAGGGGGACGGACCATCGGGCTGGAGGCCTTTTGGCAAAGGCCCATTTCCTCCATTTCGGCGAACGTCTGTTTGGCGGCTGCCAATCGTTCCGGTGCCAGATGTCTGAATTGTGCGAAGACTGGGGGTCCCGTCGTCTTGATATGGTGATAAATACCGTGCTTGGTAGGAACCGTGGGCATTTGACGAAGTTCTAGACGGAAAACTTCGGGTACGGCGTGAGGAGGTGGGTGTAGGCATCCGTGGGTGCGCTGATGTGGAGAGCAAGGTTGAAGGGGGTGGGTTGAAGAGGTGGTCAACAAGTACGAGTCTACGTTGACCAGTTTGTCGGTGGGCGACATCGACCAGAAGGTGGAAATGAGAGAGGAAATCCGCACTGAGGATTGGCAATGTGACGTCAGCAACGAGAAACTTCAAATTAAATTTACCGTTTCTGAACGACAATGTAAGGTTCTCGTAACCGTAGCTGGGTATCGCAAATCCGTTGGCAGCTACCAAGTGGACGTCGGCAGACGTAGACAGACTACGTCGTGTCCTGAAGAGTTCCCTTGGCAAAAGAGAACAACAAGCACCCGTGTCTACCAAAAAATCGCCACGCCCGTTCCTGCATCATGTAAAAAGAAAAGATTAGAAACACAGGAGGCCACCGCCACGAGCGATGGCCCTACTTACATGTTTTTTGGCCACTGACAATCCTTGGCACATTTCTTCGCGGTTGCCCCGAATCTGAAGTGGTAGTAGCAAAACTGCGGCGGATGGGAGGTAGTAAGTGGCTGTGGAAGTCGTTTGTTGGGGCGCGAGCGAGTGGTGGGTGGTTGGTGGCTTTGTCGCCACTCTCGGCATGTCACGGAGTAGGCGTGTATGTCCTACAACATTCATGTCAGCTTCGGTTGATGTTGAATAGGCGTCCTCTTCATCAGGGGTGGAAGCGTTGATGGAGGTCTTGAAGTGGCTGTCCATAAGGGTGTCGGCTTTGGTCATCAAGTCCTTTATGGGTAAACTATCGACATCGGGTATGGCTAGCGTGTATAGGTCCGGGTAAACGGCATATCCAAAGGGCACGAAGTGGGTTCACCTCACGAGGAGAGCCGTCTGCGGCAGGTTGCAGGCGAGCGGTACTGGTCATTTCCCTTAGGGCAAGCGAAGCTCTTTGGTCCCCCAACGGTTGTTGCGAGAGCTAAAAAAGCTTTGCTATACGGGCGGCTGGCGACGGCGAGTACTGCTGGAGAAGGTACGTTTTGAGGGGCGTCATACGCTATTGGGGTGTCTCCTTGTTCACAAAGACAGTCGGATATTTCTGGGAAGGTGTCCTCGGGTATCGCCCGCGAGAACAATAATCTGCTTTGGTGGTTGAGCGAGTCACGCCCTTGATGTGAAACTGGACTTCTGTGTGCTGAAACCAAGCAAACGCATCTCCGCTGGCGAACGATGAAAGTTTCAATGGAGCAGTCGCAGCGCCAACTTCCGTAGAGTCTGCCATAGTACCAACGATGATGGGCGAGAAGGTTGGAAGGCGGGAGGAGTGAGTCGACTTTCATTTTGTGTATATATTATGCTTGTATCTTCGTTCTTACCTCTCACTAAAAAGAACTATGTACGAATGTGTGACACACGGTTGGTACAGTTAATTTTATAGAAGATCCTTTTCTAAACTCTACTGACAATCAAAATGAAAATAAAATAGATTATAAGGCAGTGCACTAAGAAATAGCTATATTTTATTATATAACAAGCAGCTATTTTAATTTTATGAATTCAGATAAGAGTTTAAAAATTTGCAGACAGAAATAAATGGAGGAAAATCAGGCTAGTGAGTTGAAAAAGGTTTTAAACGTATTTTAATGTTAGATACTCAGACATTTTTTATTTCGTTGATTTATGTACTGCAAGATTGAAAGTTTTTTTTTCTTCTATATGATCCTTTTCAAAGTCTATTGACAATTAGAATAAAAATTAAATGTAATATATCGAGAATGCAGTAAATGATTATAAAACTCTCTATGATAATCTACGTTTTTAAATTTTGCCGATAATAGAAATAAAAATTAAATGTAATATGGGGCCAATGCATTGAGAAATAGCCTAAATAATCAATGAAATAATTTGTTTTGTCTTTTTAGGAATTTAAATAAGGTTTCAAAACTTTACAGACATAAATAGAAAGAGGAAATTGATAAAATATGATAAGATTCCTTATGAATTTTAAGTGAAGGTATTTGAATTTTTTTTATTTTCCTTCTAAACTTTTATTACATAACCTTCATCTCTTGGAATTCATTTTCGTGATATGTGCGTGATCGTAAATTCTAGTTACTTACAAATATACTGTAAATAGATAAAGGATGTAGATAGGCCAAAGTTCTGTTTGAATTAATATTGAGCGGGTATAACTATTTTCCACAAAAAGAATAATTTACCTTTATACATATACCCACATAAACAGTATCTTGACATTCATTGCCATCAAAATCTATGTTAGACAATGCAAAAACGACCATATCTTTTGATATATATATATATATATATATATATATATATATATATATATATATATTATATATATATATATAAAGAATAATGCTTAGTAAAATAACATAAAGGATGTAAAGTAACTATTTAGTTATGAAACGACAAACACACCCTAATGGCTCCCCACTCCAAAACTCGTCGCCAGACTCAAAAGAAAAGATTAATGATCATTCCATTCAAAGGATAAAAAAAGGCATTATCTCCCAGAGAGGACGTCTGTAAAGAAACAAAACTTGAAAGAAAATTATATAAATTGTGAAGCTGCCGGACCCGAATGAGGATATAAAAAAGGCCCGAAAAGCTAAAGTCCAAAATCCAAAGGCTTTCGTAGGAAAGGCCCTCGGCGCCTTGTGGCTGCGATGGTTCCAGGACAGCCGTCTGGAATGTCTCCAAGAGAATACGAGTAGATGGGACGATCAACAAGACAGATGCTGGAAAGAAATAAGAGAACAGAGGCATTATGAGAGAGAGAGAGAGAGAGAGAGAGAGAGAGAGAGAGAGAGAGAGAGAGAGAGAGAGAGAGAGAGAGAGAGAATTGTGTCACTACGGGAGATGGGGGGCGGGGTTAAGCTGGTAAGGAATCAAGATCTAAATCCATGAAAATGACATGAAACTAAATTGCTCCTCTGGAAGAGAGAGAGAGAGAGAGAGAGAGAGAGAGAGAGAGAGAGAGAGAGAGAGAGAGAGAGAGAGAGAGAGAGAGAGTGTCTTTTAAGGACTGCAATATTTTGTATAATCAAAACAATACTGAATATTTATGTATGCATTAAAGTAACTTATACAGCTATAAGTATTATTTATGGTATTTATTTCCAAGCTGATGTCTATAGAGTAACAAAATAAATTTCAACAGATAAACACTATGAAATCATAAAGAAATTTTTAATTAGATTTTACGTTTACGGTCGGTTAACTAGCTCTATTCTTCTTCCTTCCCTTACATTAAGGGGTCGGTTGCTTGATGCGGCCTCTCCAAAGCCTTCTATTAAAGGCATCTTCTTCCACCAAACCTCTTCTCTCCATACTAATCTTTCACCTTATCGCACCATCTAATTCTCTGCCTCCTTCTCGATTTACTCTCCCTAACAGGATCTTTTTCTTTCCCACCGGTCAGGATGCCAGATAACTCATAATCAATCAATCAATCAATCAATCTTTCCCACCGTTATCTATACTGAAGGGGTACCGGTTGCCGTATGCGCGCTCTCTCTCTCTCTCTAATGCCTTCCATCAAAAGCAGCCTCTTCCACCAAACCTCGTTTCTCCATATCATCCTTCACCTTATCTCGCCATCGGATTCTCTCCCTCCGTCTCGATCTTCTTCCCCTATCAGGTTTCTCTTCATCAAATCTACGAAATTAGTTATTAGAAACATTAAGCGCAATTCCGGAATAATTTCATTAGTTCTGCCTCAGACCTTAGGGGCCTAAGTAAGATCAGCAATAGGAAGATTATGTGATCTAACAAGCTCTCAGCCAGATAAATTCTGTTGTTATCGAATT
>NC_090746.1:77533753-77551253 GCF_036898095.1 Palaemon carinicauda
ACACTGTCCAAGGCAGAATCGAGTTATTCTACCTTCGATCGCGAATTGCTGGTGGTGCACTTGGCTGTCCGTCACTTTCGCCATTTCTTAGAAGGTACGCCCTTCGCCATTTGCACAGACCACATGCCTCTAGTGCACGCCTTCACTCGACAGTCTGACGCCTGGTCCGCCCGGCAACGCCGCCATTTCTCCGCCGTGGCTGAATACAATTGCACCCTTCAATACGTCCCTGGGAAAATGAATCCTGTTGCCGATGCCCTGTCAAGAAACACGTTGGCTGCCGTTAAACTGGGATTGGATTACAATGCCCTGGCTGAAGCCCAACGACAGGATCCAGAGTATCAAGCATGTAGGACATTCTGCATGTCCCTCCGTTGGGAAGACTTCCCCCTCAAAGACTCCAACACCTTCCTCCTCTGTGGCGTCAGTACTGGTAGACCGCGACCTTGGATTCCTGCTCCCATGCGCCAGCAGGTGTTTGATTTCATTCACGGCCTTTCACATCCCTCATGCCGTTCTACTGCACAGCTGCTGAAGACGAAGTTCATTTGGCACGGCATTTCTCAGGATGCTAAGGATTGGGTCTGCGCCTGTACTTCTTGCCAAACTTCCAAAGTACATCGACATACGGATTCAGGAGTGGGCACCTTTCATCAACCTCAGCATCGTTTCGCATACAATCACATCAACGTTGTAGGCCCCCTACCCACATCACAAGGACATTGTTACCTGTTTACCGTCATCGACCGCTCCACTCGTTGGCCTGAAGCCATTCCCATGGAAACTGCAACGTCCGCCTCATGTACATCTGCCTTACTCCCAGGATGAATTGCAAGATTTGGTATCCCTGAGCATATTACTTCTGACAGGGGTACCAGTTTCACCTCTCAATTGTGGACATCATTAGAGAATCTCTGGGCATCACCCTACATCAGACAACCGCCTACAACCCTGCTGCCAATGGAATGGTTGAACGTTTTCATGGCACCCTCAAAGCAGCTTTGATGTCCCGCTGCAAGGATTGCTACTGGTTTACTCAGCTTCCCTGGGTCCTCCTGGGGCTGAGGACCACTCCTAAAGACGCCCTCGACGTCTCGGCAGCTGAAATGGTGTATGGCGACCCGTTGGTCGTCCCTGCCGAATTTTTTCCTTCTACAACCTCCTCCGACGATCTCCAGCGCATACGTCACGTCGTGGGAAAATTTACTCCATGCCGCCAGACTTACAAGCCCCCAGCGAAGCATCACATACCGACAGACTTGCACTCTGCATCGCACGTCTTCCTGCGCAACGACACTAGCAAGCCACCACTAACGCCTCCTTACATGGGCCCTTTCCTTGTGATCCGACGCAGTCCGAAAACATTCCTACCAAACATTCGTGGCAAAGAAGACTGGGTCTCCATTGATAGTCTAAAACCTGCTTATCTCCTGCCAGATGACCCGCCTATAGTTCGCCTCTCTAGATTAGGGCGCCCTATTTAGCATGTACAGTATGTCATTTTTAGGGGGGAGCCATGTACCAACCATGTGTCACACATTTGTACATAGTTCATTTTGTGTATATATTATGCTTGTATCTTCGCACTTCCCTCGTACAAAAAAGAACCAGAATAAACATGTCTGGTTTTCTCATCTGTAACGGTGTCTATTTTTTAACATGAAATTTCTTGTTGCTTTGAGCTTTTGTATATAAAGGAGAGTGTCCTATAATAAACGCACTCAGTCGCTTTCACACTGTCTCTGAGTCACAACCTTCTCTCGGCCTGTCACATAAATCTACAATTGTTATGATAGAAATCTTTCAAAATTGCATTACTTAGAGCAAGATTATATAAATGGCTGAATATCTAAAAATCAAAATACAATTTATTACTAGTATTATTATTATTATTATTATAATTTGCTAAGCTACAACCCTTGTTGAAAAAGCAGGAGGTTATAATTCATGTCCAAGGGCTCCAACAGAGAAATAAAGCCCAGTGAGGAAAGAAGAAAGTGAAATAAATAGATTACAAAGAGTAATGAATAATCAAAATAAAGTATTTTAAAAACAGTAGCATTAAAATCTTTTGAACTTTCCTGGCGAATCTTACCTATAAAAACCATACCGGAAAAAAGTATAACAAATTCACACTCGAAAAACATCTTCTGCCCTTTCGCTACAAGAGATTTCATTGTTGTTTGTGGAAGACTGCGCATTCCGTTTCCTTCTTTTTTTGGATTTGGGCCATATTCCTAATGGTTTGACTTCTTTGTTTTATTCGGCTTTATTGCAGAAGTTGAGGACAGCACCTACACCCTCCCCCTCCCCCTTCCCTTTCTTATCCCCTACCCACAATGGGGTACCTTGGACCCAAGGAAGTAAAAATATTAGGAGGAATCTTTTTCGCTTGAGTTCTGCAAACTAAATTCTGGAGATTTTCAGACGTTTTTATTCATGTTAATTTTTGATTTGCATGAGCTTGGTTATTTTTTATTAACGTAGTGTGATCATTAATCATTGATGATGCATTTTATCTGTAGAAGCATTGTTACAATTTATGAAATTACACGTGCAAGCATAAACACGATGATCAGACGCATATGCAAACAGACACTAATATATATATATATATATATATATAATATATATATATATATATATAATATATATATATATATATATATATATATATATATATATATATATATATATGTATATATATATATATATATATATATATATATATATATATATATATGTGTGTGTGTGTGTGTGTGTGTGTGTGTGTGTGTGTATATATGAAAATGTTATCAACAAAAGAGATTTATTGATAAAAATGTCAGAGGAATTATATACAATAGTGATATAAGAAATATGTTTGCCAATAGAAAGAATGAAACATCTGAGACAGTACTAAAGTAATAGATAGAGAAGTAAAGAAGACATAAATTAAAAGACATGAAAAGTGGTAAAGCAGCAAAAGAAGATGGCATAACAATTGATTTAATAAGAGATGGGGGAGATCTTCCCTGCTCCCTCGTACCCAATGCCTTGCTTTCCCAGGTCTCACAGAAGCTTAGACGGGGTTTGGACGCCAACCAGGCTGATGTATTTTCAGTCTATATGGCATTATGTGCCTGTGAACTAGCCTGCCTCTTCCCTGTACTCCTCATTAGCGACTTATGAAAACGTCTTATGGGAGTAGGTTGATTGGGTTTCTGATCCCAAGGCCTTCTTCTCCAAATTTACCACCACCCTCTACATTCATCTAAATACCGGGTCACTAAGGGTTTTAGATAGCATATGAGCAATGAGCTGCAATGAAAATGATCAAGAGAGGATGACATGGGCAATGACTATTCCCCATTTTTCTATAATGAGCCAGTTTATCTTGCAAAAAAAAAAAAATAGGAAGTTCACCTTAATATACTTGGAAGGATAGGATAACCTTTGCAACATTAAAAAGAAGCTAGTGAGTGGCGCATTCATTAAACATTGTTAATTTGAAGTCCAACAAATAGAATAATCCTTGATAGTCAAATAAGGACTCAAACAACCACCAGGAAGTTGAACCTGTTATATTTTGAAGACTTGGGTATCCTTGGCGAGATAAAACAAATTAGTAAGTGGCATGGTCAGTGTGAATATTGTTAATTTGATGATATACAAATAGAATTCACCTGAAGATCAATTAATTGATCGTGGGAGGACCTCTAAAAACAATGTCAAGAAAGGAATTAATAACAAAGCCAAATCATTCTATAGTTGATAAGTTAAAACGGAACAAACGAAACTATTCAACTGAAACATTTCTCCCACGCATTCCTCTCTCGGTCAAAGGCAAAAGAAAAAGGGGGACATAAATAACACTGACAGACAAAAGAAGTCTTGTCTACAAGGCCTCCTTGGGGATATGGAAGATGGGGAACTTAGAAAAAAAAAGAAAAAGAAGCTGGGAGAGGGAGGGCCGTCCTAAGGAAGGCTATGGAACCGTCTAAAAGGGAAAGATGTGTTATGAAGTAGCGTTTGTGGCGGTGTTCGGTTAGAATGGTTATCAACTCTCTCTCTCTCTCTCTCTCTCTCTCTCTCTCTCTCTCTCTCTCTCTCTCTCTCTCTCTCTCTCTCTCTCTCTCTAACTGTACCCTAGTCTGTGATATTTATGAGAAAGATTAATTTTTTTATCATCTATTTTTATTGAGGGATTTTTTTCGACTATTTTACGTTGATCTTGATGTCGTTTCTTTTATTGTTGTTATTATTGCTCTCTCTCTCTCTCTCTCTCTCTCTCTCTCTCTCTCTCTCTCTCTCTCTCTCTCTCTCTCTCTCTCTGGTATTTAGGTGAAAGATTAGATTTTTATATCCATAGTTATTTAGGAAATCTTTTCTACTATTTTGTGTTCCTCTTGTTGTTATTGTGGTTCTCTCTCTCTCTCTCTCTCTCTCTCTCTCTCTCTCTCTCTCTCTCTCTCTCACAGACCTGTCTTAGAAAACTCCTCATCTCTCGGCCTTGAAAACACAGACTCTCTCTCTCTCTCTCTCTCTCTCTCTCTCTCTCTCTCTCTCTCTCTCTCTCTCTCTCTCTCTCTCTCTCTCCATGTTATGGGAAAGGACAGATCTGTCTTAGAAAACTCCTCATCTCTTGGCCTTGAAAACACACTCTTCAGGAGCTCTCTCTCTCTCTCTCTCTCTCTCTCTCTCTCTCTCTCTCTCTCTCTCTCTCTCTCTCTCTGTGATATTTATGTTAAATACTAGTGTTTTATATCCATAGTTATTCAAGATATTTTTGACTGCTTTATGTTCATCTTGTTGTCGTTTCTATTGTTGTTGTTGTTGTTGTTGTTGTAATTGTTGATGTTGTTGTTGTTATCGTCTTTGTTCTTCTTGACGTTGTTATGATATATGGAGGCATCCAATATACATAACTCATTTTGCCTGTCAAGAAGAATATGTAATACCATATGATATAACTTAGATTAAGATTGTCGTAAAAACTACCATTAGTTGATAAAAAAAGACATATTATGATATAGAGCTTCCAAAGTAATTTTTTATGATAATTGTGATGAATGACATGACATTATTTTGTTTTTCATTATTTTAACTATATCTCTGTTTTGGCTAAGTCATCAAAGCTACCCTCTTGACAAAGAAAGATAAATTAACTATTGGTTACTCTTTGAGATTCAGTACTTTTATATCTTTCAAAAGAAATTTGGCTTTTACGAAAATAGTTAATAATATAATTTTTGAATCATAATAAAGGAGTGTTCTTACATATACAGTATACTCCAACGGGAATATCTGAGTTCATAAAAGTCTGTTAAAAGCTTAAAAATTTCCATGAATTACTGTTTTTATCATGGCACTTAAAACCTCATAATTTTACCTAAGAAATATATAAAGCAGGCTTCAAAAAAGTATTTATAACATTACACTAAAGAAATAAAAATAATTCCCCAAAAACGAATTATTTTTTATAGTCATCTTATCATGACACGAAAAAACATTAAAATTTTATTTGAGAAATAAAAAGAAACTTAAAATAGAACTCTTTTTATATAATACCAAAAATATAAAATCTTACCGGAGAGACGGAAAACTCGCTTCAAAAAATATTCTTATTATGATAAAAAAAAACCATAAAATTACTACTTGATATATAAAAACTGCTTCAAAAACTACTCGTATCATGACAATAAAACATTAAAATACAACCCGAGAAAATATTATATGGTCCTTGGTTGACAATTTCACAAAAAAGAAAAAAAAAACGTGCGTTTCTTCCCGTTTCACAGGATCCTTGGTTGAGCACGTTGTTAAAAAATTTCTTCAGAGGAAGGCGTCCAGGTGTCGTTAGTTATACTACTGTGTTTATCTGGTTCAGTGCTTAGAAGAAGTTGGAGCTGTTATTAAGTATGTTTATCCGGGTGTGTGGAAATTGGGCAAAGTATATGAGGAGTATCATATTTCTCAAGAGAAGCTTATTTTATTGCCATGACTTGTGTCATCAATGGAAAAATTCTTTTAATAGAAGTCGCACTTTTACCTTTTAAACTGGGGATAAAGTCAGAAGAATGGATTGCCAATAGTGAATCTAGTAATGTACGCGCTTGCACATAGTGTTAAATTGGTATAGCTGTGGTTATGACCGTGAAAAAGCATGGCTTCTTTGACAGTAGCGGGCACACAAGAATTAATATTCTAAATACTACCAAGACCATAAACACGCATGGCGTTTACCTTGAACATGGATGGCACTTGCGGACAATATTAACTGCTGTTACGACCCTGAAGAAGCATGGGGTCTTCAATTACTCCAATGAGACCTATGTAGACAATATTCTAATTGCTGCGATGACCACAAACTAGCATGGCATCTACATTGAATGTTTATAGTACACTATAACTCTTTGAGATTTGGCATTAACCAATATGAGAGATCTGTTGGATTACGCGTGAGCTGAACTCTTGACTGGTAAGTTACCCGATCCATGTTGGTTTGGCGGTTTTCGTCTGTACTGTACTCATCTTGAAACTCTTAGTTTGTCAAAGGAAATGTCATAAATTAATGTGTAATATGGAAGCTTCAGTCACTTCATTAGTCTGGTTTAAACCTGGTTGTTTCATAGGCCTAGATATACATGGAATTTTCCCTTATCATAAATAGAACTTCTAAATCAGTATTTCAAATATCGGGCAATATTCATAGTAAGTTTCAAACATTTTAACAGGGTGTACTGTGATCTTCGTATGAAAGCACACTAGAGTAACCGTTGCAAAGAATAGTAAATCTTTAATGCAGGAGTAATGGAATTGCTGGTGGGTTATTTTGTGTGTTCTGACTAATGGGTTCTGATACATAAACTTTGAGTGACTTATGGCTATTAACTTTATGTAAGCACTAGTGCCGTTTCCCAAATGTTATCTAAATTAGAAAAAAAAATAATCTTAATTATTACTAAAGATATTTGGTTGAATAAGAATGGTGCTAAAATCCCAAGGCTCTATCAAGGAAATAAGTTGGTTACTGCTCAACTGTTCCTGGGTTTCGAATCTGTGGGTCTGGTATTTTATCTTAAAATGGGTCCATTAGAAAAAAAAAAAACTTGGAACTTAGTATATATGCATGTGTTCCAGGAAATTTTAAGAGTGTCATTGGTCCTCTTGCTTCACATTAGTTATGTCGCTCCAATGGGAGGTAATCTTTCTAAACTTACACTCAAGCTGTCTATAACTGTCTAACTAAATATGTAATAGTTGTTGATAGTTTTTCACATGAATGGTCCAATGTTAACGTCTACGTTGTAAACAAAAATTTTCTTGCAAAGCTAGCAGTGTCACAGTTAAGGAAATTTGATTGACGCTTGATATAAGCAGTTATTCTTCTAAACGTAATCTGTAATTAAAGTGTCATGTACTCTTAAGTTATTGAGAATTGTAATATTCTGCAAATCACAATTTGCAATCTTTAAACTCTGTTTCACAACATCGTTACAGTGTACTTTTATTATAATGGAGGAAATTTTTTAAAAATTCTAATATAGAAAAGAAACTGTTGGAAAACTGTGTAATGTAACGAACTGAAAATATAAGAATTAAATAGCTTCCTTAACTACGGGAAAGATGGGGGCAGTTATTTACGTCAATTTTATAAATCTTTCACTGAAAGTTCGGCGTAGAATGTACTTGCTAAATTTTAATTTGCATTTACTAAAGCTTTAATAACGGAAGTGCTAAACTTGTACTTGGAAGATTGTCTTTATGCGCTTTTCTCCAAGGAGAAAAGCCTTAACTGTCTTGGTGCGCTATTCTGCAAGGTGAGATGTGTTGATAACAAAGTTAGAGGAAGTATGGACTTCAAAGATACTGTTGCGTAATAGAAATTAGGTAGAGCTATTATTGACTTTATTTCAGACATCTGCTGGTCTTTTAAACTTTCTAACAATTATCATATGGTTCACGAGTTTAAAAACTTTTCCTTGGTGGGCTAGTGGTATTCATTAAATTTAAATTTATGAATATTACTGTATTCCACGCTTTACATAAACTATTGAAGTCCTTGTTCAGATTTATAATTGACTTAACAAATTTACTTTTAATTCTACTGCTGATTTTTAAATATTGATTTTATCCAATTTTCACTCTTTAATCTTTTGTTTTATTACAGGTCAATGATGTGTGAAGCAATGGCTGAAGGTGAAGAGAGCTAGTTGTGCAAGTAGAAGAAACTAATTAGAATTTCAAACTTTACCAGATGAAGGAAGCTTTTTTCAAGGTACGCGAGACTGTATCGTCGATGCGTTCAAACTTTTTCAAATTACTCGAAGCTGTAGCTGCCTGTAATATTTTTTAAGGCAGAGGTTTGGTGCTAAAACTTCTTGAAGCAGAGGTGTTGTACAAACTAAAGTTTAGGCAAAGACTGGAGCAAATTTTGCTGTACTCAATGCGTATAAATGTATCAAATGTTAAGCATTTAGTTTGAAAGATTTGCAGACTTTCTTCCATATATTTAACAGTAACATGGAGAAGGATAGTTTCTCATGAAAGTTTTTAAATGTGTACATTCAACCCTGTATTTACTGCGATGCCTGTCCAAATTTTTTTTCCAATCCTTTAATTTTTTTTTTTAAATTCCATAAATAAAATGTGTAAATTTCCTTATGTTAATATTTCATCCTTGAATCTCTGGCTCTATCCAGGATATTACCCTTACTAAGTAAGCAAAAAGTTATAAAGATACAGAATATGGTATAAAAGTAAACTCTTAACCAGACAAGTATGGTCAAGAGTAAAGGTACCGTAGGCATAAGTTTTGTAATCCTATTGATGTATAGAAAAGTTTTAGCACGGTACTCTTTAAGAAAAGTAAAAGGTTTAAAGTTATAGCACGGTAGGAGTGTTTTAGGAAACTAAAAGGCTATGCTTTCCATAGTTTAAATATGCCTGATACTCTACGAAAAGTGAATTCTGTCTGGGATAGACTTAGACATAAGCAAAATAGTGATAATATAATTGCTGTATAGAAATTGGAGAATTTACTTGATAAAACTGACAAATATAATTTAAAAACAAAGCTTTCTAAGGTGTGGCAATATGAAAATAATAATTTTCAAGCTTAACCGTAGCTTCATCTATTATTAGTCTTCATTTATAATTAGTCAAAGGTAAAGTTTCAACAAAACTTTAGATTACCATGTGTTAAGTTCTTTCTATAGTACGTGCAGTGCAAATTCTTGACTGATTCACTGACAGCGTTGCAGGTTTTTTTTTTTTTTTTTTTTTTTTTTTTTTTTTTCAAGCAGTAGCTACTCTGTACAGCTGTCGTTAATTGTTGAATACGCAGTAGCTACAGAGTACAGCTGTCGTCAATCCTTTCATAAGCTTAGTGTACTGGAATTAACGAAGCAAACTGCACACAGAAGGAAGTGTCGTGTGATAAACTGCATTGCCGGGAACAAGGAAAATTTAGCGTACTTAAAATAGGTTTTTAACTGTCATGATCGGTGGAAGTGGTAAAAATACTCTCCCTTGAAGGAGGGCTTTAACGGTTTTGTAAATAATTAGACTAGAAACTGATTTTTGGTGAGAGTTTACAGATTTGCCTATTGGAGTAGGCTTACAGAAGATAGCTAAATTTGTTAGTTTGATCTTATCTTGAAACTCTTGCTATGAGGTAGTTGTATACGATGAAACCCATTAAAATTGAGAAGAGGCATGAAGTAAACAAAGGCCACTGAGAACCTAGTTCATGCAGATGACCAACATAAGCAATGTGGCTATTCACAGATCTCATAAAATTATAAGCTACGAGACTTATGATATTGAGCATTAATTTGGTTCAAATGCAGTTGAAGAATGATACTAGAATCGTAGCTGCTGGGACTTTAGCTTCAATTACGGTATAAATTAAAAATTTTGTCATGGGTCCATTTTGGTAGTTGGCATACTAGCTATTGCTTGATTCTTTGAAGGCTAAGCTTTCGGATCCCCTAACACTGAAGTGGAAAAGATAAGTGTATATTACAAAGTCGTATGAGAATGTGCTACCAAGCGGCAAGCAATGCCATTCGGGTAATTATCTTGAAGTAAGGCTCAATGTAGTGGCAAACTTAAATGACTTTGAGGTGAGGTTGAGAATGAAAAAATTGAACTATCCTTGCTTTTTAGGTATGATACGTAATAATTACTGAAGTATTATTTTAATGTCTATACATCTATCTAGTCCCACGAACAATTAGGCGTGGTTGTGAAGTTACAAAGATAGATTCTGAGGCACGATTTGTAGCCATCTTGCATCTGATTTTCACATTACTTGGAGTCCCCCTTGCATTCTACCAAAGCATTAAAATTTTAATTTCATCAAAGTCTAATCTTGTTGCTCATCATGGAGATGTTATCAATACCTGGTGAATTGAAAGGCGCACAAGCTAGATCTGGTAGCATTGGGTTTTGCCACAGCAGTTCCTTGCCTTTTGACTTTGGCGTTTCTGGTTTGATCATCGCTCATTGCTGCCACTCTTGATTGTCTGGTATCTATGTGACCACGGCTTAATTGAGAATGAAATGAGTTCATTTCTATTAGAACTATGAATCTCAAAACATATTGACAGATTTGTTCCTACAAAATAATCTCAAAACATATTGACAGATTTGTTCCTACAAAAGCTATCATACACTTGGGCATAAATAATTTTAAAAAAATCAATCGCTGTTAATAAAGGCTTTGAACTTGGGCATAAGTGTTAATAAAGGCTTTGAACTTGGGCATGTCATAATTTTGCTAATCAAAGTTTAAAGTATACTTTTGCTATTCGTAACTGTGTATTCTTTTTATTCACGGGACTAAAATTTCTTTGTTACAAATTACTTCTATCTAATCTGTTAACTTGTCTATCTGTTGATGGTAACTTAAAATTAACTTGTATGCATGGCAGATATCTCTCTCTCTCTCTCTCTCTCTCTCTCTCTCTCTCTCTCTCCTCTCTCTCTCTCTCTCTCTCTCTCGTATGTCAGTCACTTTCAGCTCCCTTATTGTGGTTTGCCAACATACTGATTTGCTTGTTTCTATGGGCAATTGCAGTTCCCTTATTCGAGTTTTCTTGTATTTGTTAGTCTTTCAGCTCCCTCGTTCTGGTTTGCTTGTATTTCTGTTGGTAACTGCTAGCGCCTTTATTTTGGTTTGCTTGTTTTTCTGTTGGTTACTTCTAGCGCCTTTATTTTGGGTTGCTTGTTTTTCTGTTACAGTTTTAGCTCAGTTATTCTGGTTTGCTTGTTTGTTAGTCACTTTCATCTTGCTTATTCTGATTTGTTTGTTATTACTTACTTTTAGCTCTTAATAAAGTTTGCCTGTATCTATTAGTCACTATCAACATCCTTATTCTGGTTTGTTTGTATTTGTTAGTCTTATAGCTCCCTTATTCAGGTTTCCTTGTTTCTATTGGTCACTTTTAGCTCATTCATTCAGGATTGCATGTGTTTCGTTAAGCACTTTCAGCTTCCTTATTATATTTTGTTTGTGCTTCTTTTAGTTACCTTTAGCTCTTATTTTGGTTTGCTTGCGTCTCTGTTCGTCCCTTTCAGCTACCTTATTTTCATTTGCTAGTGTTTCTGTTAATCACTTAAAGCTATCTATTTGGTGTGCTTGTGTTAGTAGCTTTCAGCTCCCTTATTCTGGTTGGCTCGCGTGTTTCTGTTAATTGCTATCAGCTTCCTTTTTTTTAGTGTGCTTGTGTTTGTTAGCCGCTTACAATTCTCATATTTGTTTTGCTTGTGTTAATAGTTTTCAGTTCCCATATCTGGTTTGCTTGTCTTTGTTAGTCGCTTCAGTTTCCTTATTGTTTCCTTGTTTCTGTTAGTCACTTTGTTCCCATAATTTAGTTTGCTTGTGTTTTTGTTAATTGCTTTGTTCCCTTCTGGCTTGTTTCTGTTTGTTAGTTGCTTTCAGATCCCCTATTCTGGTGGGCTTGTTTCTGTTAGTTACTAACAGTTCCCTTATTCTGGTTTTCTTGTGTTTGTTGCTTTCAGTTCCCTCATTCTGGTTTGCTTGATTTTGTTAGTCGCTTTCAGCTTCCCGTATTCTGGTATCTTTTTTTTTTTATTTCTGTTTTCAGTTCCTTTTCTAGCTTGCTTGTGCTTTTGTTAGTCACTTTGAGTTCACAAATTTCAGTGTTTTTGGTTTGTTAGTCGCTTTGTTACCTTATTCTGGTTTTCTTGTGTGTCTCTCTTGATTTCCTTATTTTGGTATGCTAGTGTTTCTATATGACGATTTCAGCTCTTATTTTGGTTTGCTTGTCTGTTAGTGACTTTAAGCTCCCCTATTAAAGTTTGTAGTTTTGTTACTTAGTCTTGCGTAAACTTTTAGGTATGCTGTACGACACATGAGGTATAAGCACGAGGGATTACGTAATTTTTATGTTCACGTGGTTAGAAAAGACATGAAAATTTTCTTTTCAACTTTCAGCTCCCTTATTCTTGTTTACTTGTGTTTTTGCTAACTTTGTTCCCTTATTCTGGTTTGCTTGTTTCAGTTAGTTGCTTTCAGTTCCCCTTATTCTGGTTTACTTGTGTTTCTGTTATTCGCTTTCAGTTCCCCTTATTCTGGGTTGCTTGTGTGTGTTAGTTGTTTTCAGCTCCCCTTATTCTGGGTTGCTTGTTACTTTCTTTCAGCTCCCTTATTCTTGTTTGCTTGTGTTTCAGCTAGTTGCTTTCAGTTCCCTTATTCTGGTTTACTTGTTCTGTTAGTTGCTTTGTTCCCCTTATTCTGGTTTGCTTGTGTTTCAGTTAGTTGCTTTCAGTTCCCCCTTATTCTGGTTTACTTGTTTGTTAGTCACTTTCAGTTCCCCTTATTCTGGGTTGCTTGTGTTTGTTGTTTTCCGCTACCCTTATTCTGGGTTGCTTGTGTTTTAGTTACTTTCAGCTCCCTTATTCTGGTTTGTTTGTGTTTCAGCTAGTTGCTTTCAGTTCCTTTATTCTGGTTTACTTGTTTGTTAGTCGCTTTCAGTTCCCCTTATTATGGGTTGCTAGTGTTTGATGGTTGTTTTCAGTTTCCCTTATTCTGGGCTGCTTGTGTGTGTGTTAGTCCCTTTCGGTTCCCCTTATTCTGGGTTTCTTGTGTGTGCTAGTTGCTTTCAGTTCTTCATTCTGATGGCATTTTTATGACAAAAAAATTAAATGAATGAAAAAAAATTATTTTTAGATGCTGTTGAACATCGAATGGATATATATACTGAGCTGATTTATCCTATGGAAATGAGAAGTGGATATTGGATTTCATCAAGAACGAAAGTTAAATATTTGTTTTTGTGTAGTCTTCAGTTTGATTTAAATGGTTTTGTGTTTTGTTGGTCGCTTTCTACTCCCTTATTCAGATTTCCTATTTTTTTTTTGTCACTTTCAACTCCATCAATCTGATATCCTTGTGTTTGTTTTTCATTTTCCACGCCCTTATTCTGATTTCCGTGTTTCTGTTGGTCGCTTTCAAGTCTCATTATGGTTTGCTTGAGTTTCTTGTCACTTTTAGTTCTTTTGTTCTGGTCTGCCAGTGTTTTTGTTACTCGTTCAATTCCCTTATGCTGGTTTGCTTGTTTCTGTTAATAGCTTTCAGTTTTCTTATGGTTTGCCTGTGTTTGTTAGTTGCTTTCAATTCCTTTATTCTGGATTGCTGGTGTGTGTTAGTTGCTTTCAGCTCCCTTATTCTGGTTTCCTTGTATTTCTGTTACTCACTTCCAGTTCCCTTATTCTGGTTTTCTTATATTTGTTAGTTGCTTTCAGTTCCTTTTCTAGTTTTCTTGTGTTCCTGTTTGTCACTTTGAGTTCCCAAATTCCAGTTTTTGTTTGTTAGTTGCTTTGTTTCCTTATTCTAGTTTGCTTGTGTTTCTGTTCACCACTTTGTTTCCTTATTCTGGTTTCCTTGTGCTTCTCTTAGTTGCTTACAGTTCCCTTATTCTGGTTTCCGCGTGTTTCTCTTAGTCGCTTAGTTTCCTTATTCTGGTTTGCTTATGTTTCTGTTCACCACTTTGTTTCCTTATTCTAGTATCCTTGTATTTCTCTTAGTCAATTACAGTTCCCTTATTCTGGTTTCCTTGTGTTTCTCTTAGTCACTTACAGTTTTCTTATTCTGCTATGCTTGAGTTTGTTAGTCACTTTCAGCTCCCTTATTCTGGTTTCCTTGTGTTTCTGCTAGTGTCTTTTAGTTTCCTCATTCTGATTACCTTGTGTTATTATTAGTCGCTTCCAACTCCCTTAATCTGGTTTGCTTGAGTTTCTCTTAGTCAGTTCCCTCACTCTGGTTTCCTTGTGTTTGTTAGTTGCTTACAATTCCCTTATTCTGGTTTGCTTGTGTTTGTTACTCTTTCAACTCCCTTATTCTGGTTTACTTGTGTTTGTTAGTCTTTCAATTCCCTTATTCTGTTTTCCTTCTACTTCTGTTAGTCACTTTGAGTTCCCTTGTTCTGATTTCCTTGTGTTATTATTAGTCGCTTCCAACTCCCTTAATCTGGTTTGCTTGAGTTTGTTAGTCAGTTCCCTTACTCTGGTTTCCTCATGTTTTAGTTTCTTAAAGTTCCCTTATTCTGGTTTGCTTGTGTTTGTTAGTTGGTTTCAGTTCCCTTATTCTGGTTTGCTTCCGAGTGTTTTATTCACTCTCGGGTCCTTTTTTTCGAGTTTAATTTTATTTCTATTATTCGGTGTCAACTCCTTTATTTTTTATTTATTTTTTATTTTTTGCTTCTGTTACTTGCTTTGAACTCCCTCTTTCTTGTTTGCTTGTGTTTGTTACACTTTCATCTCCGTTATCAAGTTTGCTTGTGCTAGTCGTTTTCAGTTCTGTTATTCAGATTTGCTTTTTTTTCTGTTAGTCACTTCCAGCTCCCTTATTCTGGTTCACCTGTGTTTGTTAGTCTCTTTCAGCTCCCTGATTTTGGTTTGCTTGTGTTTTTCTTAGTCACTTCAAGCTCCCAGAAACAGGTTTGCTAGTGTTTCTGTTAGTCACTTTCAACTAATGTTTTTTTGGTTTGCTTTCTTTTCTGTTATTTACTTTCAGCTCTTATCTTGGTTTGCTTGTCGTTGTTAGTCGTTTTGAGCTCCCTTATTGAGTTTTCTTATGATTCTGTTTGTCGATTTCAGTCGGTGGTGTTTCTGTTAGTTGCCCAAGCTCCCTTATTCTTGTTTGCTTGTGTTTGTTAGTCACTTTCAACTACTGTATTTCAGTTTGCTTTCGTTTCTGCTATTTGCTTTCAGCTCCTTTATTTTGGTTTGCCTGTGTTTGTGTTAGTCGTTTTGGGCTCCCTTATTGAGTTTTATTATGATTCTGTTAGTCGTTTTCAGCTTCCTTTTTATGGTTCGCTTTTTTTCTGTTAGTCGCTTTGTTACATTATTCTGGTTTGCTTGTGTTTTTGTTATTTTCTTTCAGTTCCTTTCTGGTTTGCTTTTGTTTTTGTTATTTGCTTTCAGTTCCTTTATTCTGGTTTGCTTTTGTTTGTTAGTCGCTTTCAGCTCCCTTATTCTGTTTTGCTTGTGTTAGTTACTTTCGGCTCCCTTCTTTTGGTTTGCTTGTTTCTGTTAGTCCCTTTTAAGTTATTAAGTTCTTGGTATCCTGTGTTTTTTATTCTCTCTCAGACCACTTACTCTGGTTTGCTTTCCTTTCTGTTAGTTGCTATCGGCTCGCTTATTTTGGTGAGCTTGAGTTTTTGTTATTTTCTTCCAGCTCCTTTATTCTGGTTTGCTTGCGTTTTAGTCGCTTCCAGTTCCCTTATTCTGGTTTGCTTGTTTGTTAGTCGGTCTGAGTTCCTTCATTCTTGTTTGCTTGTATTTGTTTGTCACTTTCAACTCCTTTAATCTGGTTTCCTGGTGTTTGTTAGTCGCTTTCAGTTCCCTCCTTCCGGTTTGCTTGAGTTTCTGCTTGTTGCTTCCACCCCACTTTTTCTGGTTTGCTTGTTTGTTAGCTTTACAGTTCTCTTCTACTGGTTTGCTTGTGTTTTTTAGTCCCTTTCAGCTCTTATTTTAGTGTGCTTGTTTCTATCATTTGCTTTCAGTTTCCTAATTTTGGTTTGCTTGTGTTTCTGTTAATCGCTTTCAGCTCCCTTATCCTGGTTTTGCTTCGAGTTTAGTTTGTTTCAGCATCCTCGTCCTAGTTTGCTTGCTTTCAGGTCCTGTATTCTGATTTGCTTGTTCATGTTAGTCCCTCACGTCTCTTATTTTGGTTTTCTTGTGTTTCTGATAGTGTCTCAGTTCCCTTATTCTTGTTTGCTTGTGTTAGATACTTCTTTCAGCTCCCCTTTTTTAGTATACTTAAGTTTGTGTTACTTGCTTTCAGCTCCCCTTTTTTAGTATACTCTGTTTGTGTTACTTGCTTTCAGCTCCCCTTTTTTGGTATACTTATGTTTGTGTTACTTGCTTCCAGCTCCCTAACTCTGGGTTGCTTGTTTCCATTGGTTGAATATTTCTCCCTTATTGTGGTTTGCTTATGTTTTTGTTAGTCACTTTCATCAACCTTAATTTGGTTTGAGTTTCAGTTGCCTTCAGATCCCTTTTTCTGGATTGTTTGTGTCTCTTTTTTTTTTAACTTTCAGCACAGTTTTTTTTGTTTGTTTGTATTTACTTGCTTCCACGTCCTGTATTCTGATTTACTTATGCTTTTTAGCTTCTTTCAGCTCTTATTTTTAGTTTGCTTGTCCTTTAGTCTTTTTATGCTTCCTTATGTTTTGCTAATTTCTGTTTCTCTTTGGTCTCTCTTATTTTGGTTTACCTGTGTTTGTTGCTCGCTTTCATCTCCCTTACTCTGGTTTGCCAGTGTTTTTGTGTTTTTGAGCTCTTGGTCTGGTTCATCAGTGCTTTTGTTAGTTCTTGTCAGCTCCTTTTAAGAACTAAAGTTTGCATGTCCTTTACAGCCCTCGATATTTTTTTCCCCATTATTCTGTTGGTCTTAATTTCCTCTCTGTTATTCTGCTTGTCTTGGGTTTGTTGTTGGGTCTTTAAGCCCGATTATTCTAGTTGGTCTTAATTTCCTCTCCGCTCATTATCATTGGCTCGAGTTTCTGTTGGACCCTTTCAGGAACGCAATCAATTGTTCCCGAGTAGTTCAGCTATTTTCAGCTGACTGATTCTTTGAGTGAATGGTACAGGACTATGGTAAAATGACCAAGGGGCTATTGCCTTCAGCGTTGCTTATATCCTCCAGTTTAGACATTATTTCTTCGCGGTATCCTTCCGATCCATTGTTGTCGTCATTAACATCGTAAATCTTTCCACCTCTACGTAATTCTGCTAAAAAAAAAGTCTCGAGCTTAAGCAGCGAACCATATGGCTCCAATTCCATTGATTAAATGGAGATCTGGATACTTTTGAATTTTACCATATGGAGACTATAGATTTATATTAAGCTGTTGATTGCTTTGTATTTCCTTCACCACATTTTTAGAAATTTAGATTTATATCATGTGTTTTCTTTACTGGATAAATTCTAAGTAGCATAATTCTAAGCATATTTTATTAACATTGATAATTTCTCTAAATCACT
>NC_090746.1:77556253-77566253 GCF_036898095.1 Palaemon carinicauda
TTATAACTGCAGAGAATTGTTCATAGTAATCCTTTGTTTGGATGACTGTTCTTTATAGGAGGGCAAATTGTTTGTTCATTCTAATAGTCCTGGAACTTTCTTAATAACATTCTATACATTATTGGGATAGAATATTGAATAAATGTTGTTATAAGATTTTAAAGTAAATAGGTTAATTTAAACTAACTATCATATTGATGAAAATATTGACGGATATTACTGAAATACTCATCTTTAATGAAATATTTACTTTCGTATTTTATCAAATATATTTTTTTCTATATAAAATTCTAATCTTATTTAGTCGTCTGGTGTATAACCCTAATATATATTTTTTTTTTTTCATTTTTTTTAGGTGAGTGAATTATCAAGAAGGGTTTTATTATATACGAGTATATCTCAAGAGTTGAGCCGGAACGCAGCTGCTTTAATTTGGTTAGTTTTCCTTTTGTTTTCCTTTATACTGAATAAGTTTCCCTGTTTTACTTCAGCTATTCATGTTTAAGGTAAACATCTAGTTTATATTGTACTGAAAGAGTTCTTCATTTTCGTGTTTACGATAAACATATTTGATTTCAAAATTCAAATTTTGATATTCCCATTTCTCATAAATGAATTTAGAAGCGAATACTCTCTTTACTATTGTGATATAAAAGTTTTTTTTTTTTTAATTTCTGCACACGTTTTTTGCTCGATTTTCAGTCTTTACTAAGGGTATGATTAAATTTCTATAACGTTTTCCGTATTAGTCTTATACTCCGAATTCAAACATGGTATAACTTATTTTCCGTACTGATTTCTTAATCTGAAATCGAACACGGTATACCTTATTTTCCGTATTGGTTTAAAGGGTTTGTATGGACTCTTATATAGGTATTTAAGAACTGTCGTGAACTATGTAGATAATTATACTGATATACTGTATTATGAAAGCCATTTATTCTAAGAGTAAAGAGGTAAGACAATTATAAGAATTAGATATAGATCCATGATAAATTGAATTTTTCAATTAATGCCAAGGTGTAATCTTGTTTCTTTAAAATTTGCTATGCCATCTGTGGCTTTAGAGCGAGACTTAAGATAGCACTCTGCAATCTAGTTTGTATGTAATAGATTCGAACTATGGCTATTTTCTCCTTAACACCAGTCAGAGCAATCCAATAACTGATATTTTGTTCTAATTTCTGTATACTTACTCTCACCAAAAGAACAGTTTTATACACTTCATGTATGAAACATTATTTTTTCGAGATTTTGGGGATAAGATACGTAAAAAATATATTGTGCCTTTATATAAACAGTAAAAAAAAAATAGCTGATAGTTAGACAACTATTGTGGTCGCTGTTTGGTTGAAATGGGGCCTTTTGCTTACAACCCCATCTTAGGAGACTTAGTTGAGAACGTAATTATGACTGAATTTAACAGAATATGCCAAAATTGTTCCTCCTCGTATAGAAATCGAAGCCAGTATGTATACGTGTATGGAAATGTAAAAAATTGCAACTACTTTATACGAGGATCTCTTGATGTTTATATATCAAAACCAAAACATAAATTTTCAAGATTTAACCTTGTAATGTAGTAGTGCCATCACTCCACTTCATGTAGCAGACTGTAAGCATAACCAAATTTTTTGCACCTTCCTTCGCCTTCTATCTGTACCCACCTTTATTCAGTCATCCTGACCAATCTTCTTGTATCTTTCTTCAAGGCCCAATTGGTGGGTTCACCCATTTGTTGTACAGTTGGACACACAGATTCCTGGCACACCTCGCTCCAAGGAAGTACACCTTGTCCCTTGTTTTCTGCACAGCTAGTTATTAGTGTTTCGCCCCGTGCACCACTTCTGCCATCTCTCCTCTCACTAGCTGGTTGGATAATGGCCAGTTAGGGTGTGACAGGGTGCACTGTCTTACTCAGCATGAGATGTCAGTAATTCCTGTGTACAACTGTACCTCAGTGTAGAATGGCTCTCCTGGCCTCGGTTCCTGGACATGCGACCCAAAGTTCATGAGTGATAAATCTTTATATGAAAAGTATGAAAAACTTTTGGAATAAAATGCAGAATTTCTAGAACATGAAGCATGATAAAAAAAGCTCTATCATTCTCTCCTTTCTGACGCTGCTTAATGTTTATCCTATCTCGCTTCAACTTACATTGAGCTAAGAGGCAAAACATATCACATATGAGAGATGTTTTCATTTTCCTCATTTATCTTTCTGTTAAAGAATTAATTACACATTCCTTTCGTTGTTTTAAAGCTTTTTCTTCCGGTTGAAACTGCCATCGTGTATATCATAATTTATTTTTCTTAATTTTTTGGTCGTTGAGAGTATACTTCATTTCTGCTTCAGATATATGACTTGGCACTCAGTTTAGGAACATTTCCTTTTATTTTGGCAAAAATCATGATCGTTTTTACCCCCTTTATTCTTTCAGAATAAAAATTTTCATTAAATGATCAATGTTTGTAGAGGAATTCACATTCCACCTTCACCTTTTTGAATTTGGTCAACATTACCACCGACTTAACTTTTGACCATTATTCGGCTTTATTGTGAAAGTTGAGCGTAGGACCAGTGAAACCCTCCCCCACCCAACCTACATCCCTACCTCCTGTACCAAGAACTTTCAAGTTCAATGGAAACTTCAATATGGTGATTTTTATATCCTTCCTCCTCTCATGTCACAAAAAAAAATTGCATTTTACACATCCCCCTTCTTGAAACTTCAGCCTGGATCTCACATCGGCGATTAGAGACCTTGCAGGTCGTAACGGAAAAGATTTTACCCATTACGACTCTACCTCACATTAGGGCTCTACCTCACATTACGGCTCTACCTCACATTACGGCTCTATCTCACCTTACGACTCTACCTCACCTTTCGACTCTACCTCACCTTTCGACTCTACCTTACATTACGACTCTACCTCACCTTACGGCTCTACCTCACCTTACGGCTCTACCTCACATTACGACTCTACCTTACATTACGACTCTACCTCACCTTACGACTCTACCTCACCTTACGACTCTACCTCACCTTACGACTCTACCTCACATTATGGCTCTACCTCACATTACGGCTCTACCTCACCTTACGACTCTACCTTACATTACGACTCTACCTCACCTTACGGCTCTACCTCATCTTACGGCTCTACCTCACATTACGACTCTACCTTACATTACGACTCTACCTCACCTTACGACTCTACCTCACCTTACGACTCTACCTCACCTTACGACTCTACCTCACATTACAACTCTACCTCGCAATGCTAACGATAAATTGCGATCAACCGTGTTAAATCGTAACGGTGTCATCGAACTATACGACTTCCACACAGTAACCGTGTATGGTTTTACTGAAAAAGGGAACGCGATCCATGCTCGCAATTAATTTATCTACTAATTTAGATATAATGGCAATTCCTCTCTTGATAAGAGATATGGAATATGTAAAATAGGGGACTATACAGTTGAATATTTGCAACCTATTTCTAAATAAGGGGAATTTGACTTTTTAAAGCTAAATAGACAAGAAATATTTTAGCAAAATAAACATCTAAGGAGTAGATATGATGAATTAATTCTTACAAGGTTTTACAGGTCTATGTAGTGATACTGGAATTTTTAGAAGCTGATGATAGACTCTTCTTTGATTTGATGATAAATTTTCCGGGGGTTATCAAGGTTAGTAAGAACAATTATATAGTGTCACTATTGGCTCTGGACGATCTTGTCGTTTATATTATCAATATATATATATATATATATATATATATATATATATATATATATATATATATAATATGTATATATATGTATATATATACATATATATATTTATATATATATATATATATATATATATATATATATATATATATATACATATATACATATATATACATATATATTTACATATATATACATATATATATATATATATATATATATATATATATATATATATATATATATACATATACAGTCCATATATATATATATATATATATATATATATATATATATATATATATATATATTTATATATATATGTTTTTCAATATTAATCTTACCCGATAATCATGTAGCTGTCAACTCCGTTGCCCGACAGAATTCTACGGAAGGGATACGCCAGCGATCGCTATACAAGAGGGGGGTGTACTCACAAGCGCCACCTGTGGCCAGGTACTGCAGTACTTCTTGTTGACACCACCTCAATTTTTCCTCTGTCGTGCCTCCGGCTAGACCTACATGGATACGCTGTTGATTCTGGAGTTTTTTGCTCACGATTTGGTGATGTATTTGCTCTAGAGTTTAGCTTTCGCTATTCAGGAAGTTTTATCATTAGCTTAGCTAGCTTTTGGAATTAATTTGATTAATTATGGTGACGAAGAGAGTATGAACTCTCTTTCACTTTTAAATGGCCGACCCTTCCCTTAGACGGAAGTGTTGGTGTCTAAGAGAGTATAGACTCTCTTTCTTAATTTTGCTTAACTAAAGTTATAGATTTATTTTATATCTCTCCGCCTTTTATAGGCCTCTTCGATTAACTTCCTTTTATTATAAACTTATTAAAATTAATTTTTATATTTGTTTATATTCGACCTTTCCTAATAGTAGGCGGTCTTTTCTTGGTACCGAAGTTAATTAACATTGAGCCCGTCATTTCGGTTTTACCTGTTAACATATTATGCTATTTTAATGTTTTTGAAAGAATTTCTTTGATAGTCTCGTTCTGTTTTCAAAGTTGAACTAACGTTTTGTTTTGTCTCTGCAGTTGTTGACGTTCAGAACGTTCAACTTGCGCTCTATCGTTACGATAGAGAGAGAATTTTCACGGTGTCACGTTGCAGTAAGAGTAACCGTTTCTAGCGTTTTGTTCATTCTTTCTTAGCTTAATGGTTTTAATTCTAATAAAGGAACTTTTTATTTGGGAAATATTTCAGTTTTTTTTTTTTTTTCCTTTAACAATAATATGTTTTAACGATATATATGATTGGGCTCTTCTCTCAGGTTCTAAGTCAAGAGAGAGAGAGAGAGAGAGATAGAGACGGAGGGAGAGAGAGCTGGATAAACGTTTCGTTCAAGCGAGTAACGTTGTTATCGTTTTTGCTCTTCTCCCTAGTCTCTTTAGGGGAAGAAGGTAAACGTTTCAAGAGTTTTATTCTTGTTCTCAAGCTTTATGCGGTGAGAGATTTTAAACGTAGTTTATTTGATCTAGTGTTTAGTCTCTTTCCAGCCACTGAATTATTTATCTTTCATTAGATTTTTCTGTTACATTGTAATTCTGTTTTCGCAATTACTAACTTTTAAGGAAGGATAGAATTGCGTGTTTCAGGTACAAACCACTTAAAGTTTCGAGTTCAGTGAAATAAGTGCAAACAGAAAATCAAAAGTGATAAGTGATTAGCGCAAAGTGTGTCAGTGTTGTGCGTGAGGGTACTTCTGTGCGTGCCAGTCGTCCTCCCAGTCCGGGACCTCTTGCAAGCTCCCAAGCCCAGGGGAGAAGCAATGTCGAAGGGCAAAAGGGTTCGGCAGGCCTTGATCGGCGCACAGAAGTATCCTCGGTGGTTGCGGGCGTGTCTTACAGAGACCGTCACTCCCACCCGCAGACGATTGAGCCCTTATTTTGCTCGTCTGCAGAAGAAATTTCGGGGAGAAAACGCTGGACTCAGGTCTCAAGACCTCTTAAACGTAAAGTCCAGACCTCTAGAGTTCAACAACCCGGATGCAGTCATTGGGTTAGCTCCGACTCTCCGCAGTCATCAGGTGACTGCACACCTCCTAAGAGAGGTAAGGCGATGCCTCAACAGACCTCATCTTCTGTTAAGGCTTTGCCTCAACAGACCTTATCGTCTGTTGATCCCAAGATGACTTTGCTGCAGTCCATGCAGTCGCAGCTTGCGGTCTTAATGCGTGAGTTTCAGGCTGAGAAGGTTACACCTCCTCCTGCGAGCGCTCCGCCTCACCGCAGTCCAGTCTGCCAGGCGTACGAAGTTGAGGTTCCTCAAGCTACCTTACCGCGTTCGGAGTTGCCAGTTACCAGCGTTGTGCAGCAACCTCAACCTTCCTTAAGGCAACCTCAACAATGGGAGCAGGAGTCTTATGCCTTGAGGCAAGATTTTCTTGCAGTTAGACCATCTTCGAGGCAACAACCTTTTGAGGTACGACAACCTCTACCATCCTTGAGGCAGCCACCTCAGCTCTCGCAGCTGCTACCTCAACTTTCCTCAAGGCGAGAGCCTCAACTCTTGAGGCTAGCTCCTCAGGAACCTCAACTCATGAGACAGGAACTGCGTTCTGCGCAGCCGCTACCTCAACTCTCGCAGCTCACACCTCAAGAACCTCAACTCGTGAGTCAAGAGCCTCTCTCTGCGCAGCCACCTCAACCCTTGAGGCAAGCGCAACTCTTGAGGCAGGAACCTCATGCTATGAGTCAGCCACCTCAACGCATGCATCTGCCACTTTCTCCTCAACTTGAGCCTCTTCCCATTCAACTTTGAAATAATAAATGACAATAATAACACCTCATTACTTTCATAACTTGCATTTGTAATCATATACATGTATGCCTACACAAACATTATGATAATGGAGGTTATTCGTATTACTTAATAAAAAAAAAAAAAAAAATATATATATGTATTCCTTGCAATATATTTTTTAACAAAATCGCAAAATATGGCAAAAATATCTTCAAAACAAAAATGAATCATGAGTTATGAATGTAATGTAAATATTATGTTGATATTAAAACCCCATGCAAGCATGCATGAAGTAATGCAGTGTTGCCAACAGGGCGAGTTTCCCTTTCCTGAGGTGAAGTAGATTATAGTACGTATATTTAGTGCAGCTTAATTCTACGATTATCATGCCGGCTATCAAATTCATCAACAAAACAGTCTAAATCAATTCCCTCGGCACGTGCACTTTCAATGGACAGTAATGCGATATTACTCAATCTAGCACTGGTCATGGAATTTCTGAGAAATGTTACACGCCTTGCAACATGCTCTGCTTACCTTACAGCTTGCTCTACATACAGCATGCTCTGCATACAGCATGCTCTGCATACAGCATGCTCTGCATACAGCATGCTCTGCATACCTTACCGCATGCTTCTCAGTCACACATCTTTGGTTGTTGCCAACTCACTAGACTGTCAAGCAGTTTCATAACGTTGCCTTCTAGTCTGCTGCTTTTGCACCAGTGAAACCCTCACTGAGAGAACTTAGCTTTTCTCGGATATGGTCCCTGTAGATGAGAAAGTGCTTTTCTCCCTCCTTCTGATATTCCCTTGAGGACTCTGTCATTTGGAGAGGAGCCTTTAGCTGCGTAGCCTCCTATGGACTTTTATTTAAGCATAACATGCTTCCAGGGAAGGTAATGGTTCCACTTCAGTCGCTAACCCCGTCTGTTACCACACCTGCTCCCATAGACCTTGAGCTGTGTTGCAAGACATGCAGTCCAAGCTTAGTCCTTGTTAGAGGATTTTTTGTTTACGGAGTCAGTGTGTCACTGGGAAGACGTTCAACAACCAGCAGAAGTGACCTGTTGTGACGCAGTGCGGCAACCTCAGCAACCCGATAAGGAGTTGTCTGTACGACCCAGACAGTCTAGACAGCTTCGGGTTGTCACTGTACTTCCTCGCTTCCCCATGGTTGACAGTTCACAGACTGTGCAGCAGTACCATGATCTTGTGTCCGGCTCCGTCAGACGACTGGCTTTTAAGAGCTCCCACAAGTCGTCGCTGTCTGGAGATTCTCAGATGGACTATGGATCTGACCAAGGAACTGGGCCTCCTGGTCAATTTTGAGGAGTCTCAGCTCGTCCCATCCCAGACCATTGTCTACCTGGGTATGGATCTTCAGAGTCGAGCTTTTCGGGCTTTTCCGTCGGCCCCAAGGATCTTCCAAGCCCTAGAATGCATCCAGAGCATGCTGAGAAGGAACCGATGCTCAGTCAGGTAGTGGATGAGTCTAACAGGGACACTTTCATCGCTGGCCCTGTTCATCGTGTTAGGGAGACTCCACCTCCCCCCCCTTCAGTATCATCTAGCTGCTCACTGGATAAAGGACATGACGCTAGAGACGGTCTCAGTTCCTGTTTCCGAAGAGAGGAGGTCTTCTCTCGCGTGGTGTAAGAACAGCTTTCTTCTCAAGGAAGTCTACCTTTGGCTGTTCAGAAACCCGACCGCCGTCTCCTCTCGGACGCATCAGACACGGGCTGGGGTGCGACTTTGGACGGACAGGAATGCTCGGGAACATGGAATCAGGAGCAAAGGACACTTCACATCAATTGCAAGGAGTTGTTGGCGGTTCTTCTGGCCTTGATAAACTTCAAGTCCCTCCAGCTTAACTAGGTGGTGGAGGTGGACTCTGACAACACCACAGCCCTGGCTTACATCTTCAAGCAGGGAGGGACTCTTTCGTGGAAGTTGTTCTAGATCGCAAGGGACCTCCTCATCTGGTCAAAAGATCGAAAGCTCACGCTGGTAACGAGGTTCATTCAGGGCGGTATGAATGTCATGGCAGATCGCCTCAGCCGGAAGGGTCAGGTCATCCCCACAGAGTGGACCCTTCACAAGAATGTTTGCAGCAGACTTTGGGCCCTGTGGGGTCAGCCAACCATAGATCTGTTCGCTACCTCGATAACCTAGAGACTCCTGTTGTATTGTTCTCCAATTCCAGACCCAGCAGCAGTTCACGTGGATGCTTTTCTGCTGGATTGGTCCCATCTCGACCTGTATGCATTCCCGCCGTTCAAGATTGTCAACAGGGTACTTCAGAAGTTCTCCTCTCGCAAAGGGACACGGCTGACGTTGGTTGGCTCCGCTCTGGCCCGCGAGAGAATGGTTCATAGAGGTACTGCAATGGCTGGTCGACATTCCCAGGACTCTTCCTCTAGGAGTGAACCTTCTACGTCAACCTCACGTAAAGAAGGTACACCCAAACCTCCACGCTCTTCGTCTGACTGCCTTCAGACTTTCGAAAGACTCTCAAAAGCTAGGGGCTTTTCGAAGGAGGCAGCCAGAGCGATTGCCAGAGCAGGGAGAACATCCACTCTCAGAATCTATCAGTCTCAAGGGGAAGTCTTCCGTAGCTGGTACAAGACCAATGCAGTTTCCTCAACCAGTACCACTGTAACCCAGATTGCTGACTTCCTGTTACATCTAAGGAAAGTAAGATCCCTTTCAGCTCCTACGATCAAGGGTTACAGAAGTATGTTGGCAGCGGTTTTCCGCCACAGAGGCTTGGATCTTTCCACCAACAAAGATCTACAGGACCTCCCTAGGTCTTTTGAGACCTCAAAGGAACGTCGGTTGTCCACTCCAGGCTGGAATCTAGACGTGGTCCTAAGGTTCCTTATGTCATTAAGATTTGAACCTCTCCAATCAGCCTCTTTTTAGGACCTCACATTAAAAACTCTTTTCCTCGTGTGCTTGACTACAGCTAAAAGAGTAAGTGAGATCCACGCCTTCAGCAGGATCATTGTTTTCACATCTGAAACGGCTACATGTTCCTTGCAGCTCGGTTTTTGCTAAACGAGCTTCCTTCACGTCCTTGGCCTAAGTCGTTCGAGATCCCAAGCCTGTCCAACTTGGTGGGGAATGAACTGGAGAGAGTACTTTGCCCAGTTAGAGCTCTTAGGTACTATCTAAAAAGGTCTTAACCTTTACGAGGACAATCAGAAGCCTTATGGTGTGCTATCAAGAAACCTTCTTTTCCAAGGTCTAAGAACTCAGTTTCTTACTATTCAGGCTTCTGATTAGGGAAGCACATTCTCATCTGAAGGAAGAAGACCTTGCTTTGCTGAAGGTAAGGACACATGAAGTGGGAGCTGTGGCTACTTCAGTGGCCTTCAAACAGAACCGTTCTCTGCAGAGTGTTATGGATGCAACCTATTGGAGAAGCAAGTCAGTGTTCGCATCATTCTATCTCAAAGATGTCCAGTCTCTTTACGAGTACTGCTACACCCTGGGAC
>NC_090746.1:77578989-77591489 GCF_036898095.1 Palaemon carinicauda
CATATCATTATTTATAAAAGTGAGTTCCCAATCAAATCAAATATGCATATTAAGCATGTATTTCATATTAGTGCATAAAATCAAACATACTTGGAATATGTACGTATGTAGGAATGCATGTATGTATGCTTGTATGTATGGAACACCTGCTCGTTCTGTTATGAATATATTTTACATAATATATATCATTAGTTACATGCATGTTATGTTCCATGTTTGTTTTAATGGAATATTTAACATTTTCTATAAAAGCTTAAATATCAAAAAGTATCGTATTTCTAAATGTTTATTCATACATTTGCGTCCCCGCCGGTGTTACTAAGCCTAACCTGAGTGCATATTATTGCGTAAAGTAATCTAAATCACTTAATAATTCCTATTCTAAAAAAAGGAAGCAACAGGGTCATAACTACATGCACAAAAGGCACAAAAACTATCGGTGCACAAGGGTATCTGACCGATGCCTACCGTTAACATTAGTTCATAAGGTTTGATCCACCATTGGTCACCACTGTTTCACTGTCTTTCGTTCATTAGCGTCATATTGCTTCGCACATATTGTGCATCGATAGTTTTGTAACCTTGTGTAGACTTACTACCAAATTAGCTTACAACACTTTATTCATGTTGCCTTTATTCTCCAAAATGTCTTACGCTATTTCTTCACATGTGTATTTTTTCTAAAAATATTCACTCGGGCATTTCTATGTAATGCATGATCATAAGTAAGTGTTTCAGCCTGACAGGTTTACAGTTACATTTGATAAAAATGCCAGATTAGATTTGATTATTTTGCTTAATTTTTCACTGTGTATTTGTCAATGTGACAATGCATTTAACTCTTCTACTTAATCCCCATTCCAAGAAATTGCAAAAATGTAAAAGGTTAATATAGGATGTTTTGTGATCTTTGATATCATCTCGTATTTTTTTCTGTAAATCTTCATAAATCATAAACTTGATAGGTTTTCTGTTGTTTCTATAATCAAATTCACATTATTTTCCATATTTTCTTCATATATAAATTCAAATACTCAATTTATACTACTGAAAGTGAACGTATTGAAATCTATAGTTTTGTTTTCACTGATAGTAATTTCTGCTTCCTTTTCATTTCTTATTTCTTCAAATAAGGGAGTCGATATATCTTTTCTATGATCTATCGAATGCAGATACTGTTATAATCAACTTTAATTTTTTTTCAAATATCATAAAATATAAATTCTCATTACTATTCCAAATATTCTGTACAATTTATTTCGAAAGAATGTAGTTTTTCTTCAAGGTAATTTGACCTTTTCATGAAATTTGTCGTTGGTCTAATTGAATTTTCTGTTAATATCTCAAGTAATATGAGATGGCAATGATTAAAAAATCGGTTACTCAAAACGGCGGTAGAGCACTAGAATAGAATTTTCCAGGTTGTAAGTTCAAGTCTGCGCTGTTCCAACTATTCGGCCCATTTTGAGAAGGGTTCCCAGTACCAATAGTAAAATTTCACTCTTCTGGGTGAGGCATGTCACTTAACAAGGAATGTAACTATCGGGATTCAATGGTATATACACATTTCACTTCCCTGTATCAAGTATAAGCAGATGATTAATCCTCTGTCGATCAAACTAAAAAATGAAATTTATTCTTCAAACCTGATTCGAACAACTTAACACATGGTATTTATACATGAAACTTGGCTCCACCAAACTAGGCACATGGCATTTGATATTCAAATCTGCTTTTATCAAACTAAACCGAAGATATTTAGTCCTTAAACCTGCACTGATCAAGCAGTATTCTCGGCATATAACATTTAAGTTCAACTGGATAGTTGAAATTTTACCAAATCTAATGAAAATAAACACTTGGCACGTAATTGTCATCAATATTTCGAGTTTATTAAACACCTGGTACTTAGCATTGAAACTTAATAGCTTTTGAAAGTGATTCAGTTAGGCTAAATACATGGCATTCAACCATCAAATTGATTCATCAAACTAAATTATAGTATCTAATACTTAAACCTTAAATTAACCATACTAAATACAGGGTGTTTAGCATAACACACTAACATCATTGAACTAATATGTACATACATGGCATTTAGAATTTTTATAAGTGACTTGATGTATTTTATAAACTATACCTAACTTTTAAACCTTCCTTCATCAAACCAAAGACACCGTCTTTAATTCAATAACCTGACACGATCCAAGTTAGTACATAGTATCTAACTTTTAAATGTAATGTTATCGAACTATACCATTAAGATTCCATATTTAAAGCCGATTCGATCGAACTCGACATACATCATTTAACCTTTGAACCTTCCTTTATCAAACTACGGACTCGATTCAATTAAAGATGTGGTATTCTCCTTAAAACTCCCATCATTCAAACAAAAGACCTTGACCGTCAACCTCAAAACCCGTCTCAATCAAATTAATCCTAGTATTTAACCTCAAAACCCTACTTGATCAAATAAAATTTACGTACAGCCCCACTAGATTAAACCAAAGATATTATATTCAATCTTAATATCTGACTGGATTAAACTAATTACTTGGTAATAAACTTTAGAACACGACTCAGTCTAATCAAGGACGAGGCATTCAACCCCAAATCCTAACTCAGTAACTACAACGATATGGAATTTATCCTCGAACCCCGATTCGATAAAACTAGACATGAAATTCAATGTCAAAACCAGACTTGATAACAATAAAGACATATCATTTAACCACAAAACCGTACTCGGTTGAACTGAATATTTAACCTCAAAATATGACTCCATAAAACTGCACACAGGAAATTTAATCTTAAAACCAAATTTATTAAAACTAAAGACAAGGTATTTAACCTCGAAACCAGACTTGATCAAATTTAAGACAAGGCATGTAACCTCAAAACCCGACTTGATCAAACTAAAGGCATGGTATTTAATCTCAAAACCTGACTTGGTCTACCAGAATACGTGGTATTTACCCTGAAAACTTGACTCTGTGAAACTAAAGACAAAACATTTAACAACAAAATCAGACTTGATCAAACTGAAGAGAAGATATTTAACATTGAAACCCGACATGATCAAACCAAAGATATGGCATTGAACCTCGAAACCCGACTCGATCAAAGTTGATACATAGTATTCAAACTCGAACCTAGACTCGACCAAAATAAATACATGTCATTTAACCTGAAACCCCGACTTGATCAAAGTTGATACATAATATTTAACCTCAAACACCGACTCGACCAAAATAAATACATATCAGTTAACCTCAAAACCCGACTTGACGATCAAACCAAGCACATGGGTCTGAACTTAAGGTTCCCATCGGGAAGGTTTTCGTCCAGACAGGCGTGGTGGGAAGGCCTAGAGCAAGGAACAAACTTTCCCGACTCATAATCTTCCCATCCTGATTTTTTTCCTGGAAAGAAATTAGATGAAAACAGGGGGATTTTAAATATGAAGTCACTTTTCTTTCTATATATAGTGCTATCTTGATTACTCCTATAAGACTGATTATAAATTATTGACAAAAACACTGACCAAAAAAGAACACTAAAATTAATCTCCTTTCCTATATATATAATTGATACTTATGATGTACTTTATGCCTTAGTTTTTAATTACTTAAATTGTTCTTTATTACCTTAATATGTCATTTAGAACCTAATACTCTAGAGAAATTATAAAAGAATTATCTTCATCAAATGTCCGGTGATCATTCAATAAAGTTCTTATTCTAAATACACGATTCTTGAAAAAAAAAAATACTTTTATCATGTTCGATATCATTATCACTTTCACTTAGATTAGTTTATCAATATCATTGATACTGCATATATTACCACTGTAAGTATCATTAGTAATTTAAATTACATTTTGAATTATGAATTTCGAATATTTTCATATTTCTAAATTCCAATAATTCATTGATTCTTACTGCTAATTCAAATTATAGTCCTGGAGGAAATTTTACAGTAAAAAAAAAAAAAGTCTATTCTATAACTGGGTTAGTTAAGTAAGATATGATTATAAAATGTAATAAGATGAATGACTTGATTATGATATAATATTACTAATATGTTGCAAAAGGACAAAGAAATAAACCAAAAAAGAAAAAAAGTAAAAATCACCTATATACTAATAAAGAGCTAAATATTTTACCTACAATAATAATTGTAATAATAAAAATTATAATAATGATAATGATTTGTTAGAGCAAATAAATCTACCAATAATGATAATAATAATAATAATAATAATAATAATAATAATAATAATAATAATAATAATAAATATTGCTATTATATTACTAAATAACTAAAACTCCTACTGATAATAAAAAAATAGAAATCATAATAATAGTAATTTCTTAGAGATCATACCTGTATCAAGCCAGTGTTGCGCGTGTCTGTACAATTCATTCCCATACCTGTTCCTGACGTACAATCCAGGGCTCGTTGGTGCCGTGACCCAGGAGCCGTCAAACTGAATCCTATAGCAAGGAAAGAAATACTATTGTAGTAAGAGGCTGATCTATGGCTCAGCTTATTTCTAGGGCAAATCTATTGCCTTTGCAATTCCACTTTCTTTTACTTTTTTTTTGTGTGGGGTGGGGGTGGGGGGGGGGGGCAGTGTTGGACTGGAGCACGTAATAAGGAGAGACCAGGAGTATGTTGGGAGGGGGTTGTTGGAGATGGATGTTCCAGGTAGGAGAGGGAGGGGGAGACCAAAGAGAAGGTGGATGGAGTGTGTAACAGCAGATATGGAGGAGAAAGATCTCACAGTGAAGGACATCGGAGACAGAAGAAATTGAGAACGGCTTTCAAGAAATAGAGACCCTGCATAGCGGGAAAAGCTTTAGTTGAAGAAGAAGTAGAAGAAGAAGGACTATGAGAGGGGTGTTTACATCATGAGAGGTATAAACAGAGGCAAAAAAGGCTTGATATTTGGTTGGATGTTGGGGTAGTGGTTGATTATTGTTTACATCACGAGAGGTATAAACAGAAGAAAAAACATTGCCTTACTTTCGGGTGGAAAATGGGGGTAAGGGTTGTTTACATCCTGATAGGTATAAACGGTGCGAAAAAATGTGCCTGATACTAGTAGTGGGGATTGGGGGAGTTTTTTTTTACAATACGACTCGTATGAACAAAAACCAAAATTACCTTACATTTGGGGTGGGCGTTGGGGGGATGTGGCTTTTTTACATCCCGAGAGGTATAAACAGAAGATGGGGGTGGGGGAAGGGGGTTGATTATATCACGAGAGGTATAAACAGAAGACAAAAGTGGCTGACATGATTGTAAACATGAAATCTCTGCATATTTTCTCCCTTAAAATTCACAGATAAGTATCAAAGCAAATTCATCAAAGAACAAATAGTTTTCTTTAAAATACACAAAATAAAAGATTTATTAAATTAATTTTACAATGAGAACAATTTTCTAGCTAGTAGCTATTTCCGCACTAGTTATGAGCACAGGAATAAGCTAAAAACAAACAGATTATCACCAATAGCCACTGAAGAGTGAAGACCAAAGAAATAATTTAGTTGAAGGTACACTCAGAACATTGCTCTATCCATTTCCTTATTTCCTTTCCTCACTAAGATATTTTTCCTTTTGGAGCCCTTTGGCATATAGCCTCCTACTTTTCCACCTTGGGTTGGAGCTTAGCTAGTAATAAATAATAATAATAAAAAACAGTCAACCAGGTGCTAGAGTAACCTTTTCACCCAAATAATATTAAAGGCAAATAACAAGATTTTAAGGACTTCACCTTGTTCGAGGCCTACGGGCCAATAGATCCTGTTCGGAGTCCATACTATGTTGGCTATAAAGTTCTAAAGCCCAATGAGGACTGTTCAGAGTACCCTGACCTCCGGTCCACTTGCCGTCAACACAGCACCATCTGTTGTCGACTGAAGTCAAAGGAAGAATGAGGATATTTTTCAATGTAACGATATTTAATTGACAGGTATAATAGTTTACCTAGATTATGGTTATAGATTCTTATAGGGTGTTCGTCTTTGGGGTTATTAGTTCTTTTGATATATTTGTTAATCAATTTGTTTGAATAACATTAATAATAACAACAACAACGATAGAAATAATAATATTAATCAGGTTGAACAACAATAACAATAATAAAGATAAATAATAATAATCATCGCAAAGTGGAAAATTTATTCAATGGTTTGAAATTATAAGAACAAACATGCAACAAATGAATAAAAACATAAATAATAGATAATAATAATGAAATAATTACGAGACAGGAGAAAATAATATTGATACCATGTTATGCTACAAAAATCAACAAAAATAAATAGTAATAATAATAATGATAATAATAATAATAATAATAATAATAATAATAATAATAATAATAATACACAGACAAGCAAACTTGACCTCCTACCTAAATGAAGGGAATAGCCGGCCCTCTCAAAGACATCCCTGAGCTCTCCCAGGGCCGTGAAATTATTCGTATGGAAGGTGATGTCAGCATCCTTCTCCCAAGGCATAACACCGCCTGTTTTGACTGCTCCTGATGGATAGATAGCAAAAACAAATCAGTGTAATTCTCACTCGTGGATGTGCTTGTTAGAATAGATAGTTGTACTTTTGACTATTATTTCATTACACGCTTCTCTTGTAGTTTACTTATTTTCTTATTTCCTTTCCCCACTGGGCTATTTTACTGTTGGAGCCCTTGGGCTTATAGCCTCCTGCTTTTCTAACTTGAGTTGTAGATTACCAAGCATTATATATATATAAATATATATATATATATATATATATATATATATATATATATATATATATATACATACATGTGTGTTTGTTTGTGTGTGCGTGAGTATAATTTATGTACATGTACATATTTGGTCATTATGTCACCGGCCTATTCATCTTGAAATTGACTACACGTGCAAATTATTCAAAATGTCACGTCAAAAGCATATTCATAAATGATTTAACAGAATACCACTTAAAATTACATTATCTAACTGAAAACGAAAACACAAAAGGTAATCTTACCCATTAATGTTCCTTCCTGCAGCTCACACAAAAGTCCGTGAGCATCACACGTATCCATGAGAAAGCGGACGAGACGAGCCAGTTCGCGAAGACAACAAGGTGGAAGTGCAAACCCAAACACACCGCAATTGACAGCCACCTCCTCGCATGAGAAAGAGAACTTAGTGTTTCCAGCAGGCATTTGGATGGAATAAAAACCGTGTTCCCTTGCGAAATTTAACAATGTAGTCCTGGGCGGGGTCTCCAACTCGTGCGTAATGTTGAGTACTTCCTGAGGGCACACAGCTGTTAGCATGTGTTGATACCTGGATGCCCTTAGAAATAGATCCAGATGGGTCATTGCGTTTGGAAGATCGGTATTCAAACCGAGATGGCGTAAGGCCGATGTCACTGCCACGAATGGACCTTCCACGGCATGGCACAGGAGGTAACCCTGTGCGGTGCCTATTTTCTTTCTCGACCATCTAATCTGATAATTGGATTCGCGGACTTCCAAACAGCCCATATGCCAGCGACCAGATGGCGTCTGGAGGCTGGCGCCGGCTGCCCAGACACCCAAGTACTCTGTCGCCCATATGAGGTGCTCGATCGTGCTAAGAGACGACAAAGCAGAAACGTGTGTGGCGACGAATATGTAAGGCGTCGTGACGTAATCCAGGGCTATAGAATAAGCTGAGCCTAAAGTGGCGTTCGCCGGGACGTGGTGGACCATCACCCTGAGGCTATGCGGGAAATGAGAGTACGAGGAGGCGGATGTGACGAAGTGGACGGTGATTCCTGGATATAATTTTGCTAGTGTTTCTCTAAGGTCCCCAGTGGAAGGGGTTCTTTGATCCATCAGGAGAATGGACACGGAGGAGATAATGTCTTCCTTGGTAATGCTTAAGAAATTATTGGTTATTCCCATGGCTGAATCAGACACCTTCCCTTTATCTTTACATTCCTTCTCGTCTTTTTCTCTAGTGTCGAATATGTTTCCCCCGAGCCTAACTTTATATTTGCCTTTGGATATGTAATCGCTTTCATTTATAGTGTGTTTATGATTTGCGTTGATCTTTTTAGCACCGACATTATATGATAAAAGGCTTCTAGTTTCATGAAATAAAACTGACTTTTCCTTATCTTTAGATTCACGGCTGTTTTTACTACTGGGACCCAACAGAGGCGTATGTAAATGAGCCCCTAGTGTTTGTTTATGAATGAGTGCGTAAATATCATTTTCTGGGGGCTTGGGATTGTGAAATGTTCTAAGAGATTCGGTTGGATTAATGTTATTGTTATCTGCACTGGCGTTGCGCTGTTGATCACTCATCTGCTTGCTGGATCCAATCGAAGGTTCTGTGGTACTTTCTTTTGCACTTATGTGAACCCTTGATGAACGAGTCGTGGTTGTACGGGGTCTTGCCAAAGATGAATTGGGTTGGTATGGGTTCATTCTTGGCGAGAATTGGTTGACTAAGATGTCGTGGAGATTCGCTACTTTTTCTTCCAGACTTGCTACTTCGGCTTTGACATCTCCAGCTACCTGAAATGAAATGAAATTCTTAACAGAAATAAAGGGATGAGTTTTACAACATATACTTAATCACCATTAGTTACCTGAATAGCAATAGAAGTGTTATCTTCATGTTTGAAACACGTGTATACATATCCAGTTACTTTATAAATCATCAAATATAGAGTTTTTAGAAATAATTGAAAAAGTATTATTATTAATATGCATTAAATCAAAAGAATTTTTACAAACACATTTATTATTATTATTATTATTATTATTATTATTATTATTATTATTATTATTATTATTATTACTATTATTATTATTATTATTATTATTATTATTATTATTAGCTAAGCTACAACCCTTGTAGAAAAAACAGGTTCCTACTAGCTCCAGGACTCAAAAAAAAAAAAAATAGCTTAGTGAGGAAGGGAAATAAGGAGACATAGTTGATCTGAGCATATCCTCAAGCAAATCAGTGGAACATCAAGGTACAAGGGACTATGCTAATACCAAAGATTAGAGAATGTCTACTGGATCCCCATCAAGCACCTAACATCTATAAGTATGATGGATCATCAACTTTTTACATGTTAGATTTTGAAACCCTCTTTTCCGTACATCATTTACAAAGTCTATACTAAAAAGATAAAAATAAATTGCAATTTCCACTTCATATAACCTTACAATAGTTTGATTTAGAACCACCACTTCACAATATATCTTCAATAATATCTCTTTTGTTTTCCTTCAACAATCCTCTTGTTCTTCATCACACTACTCAGTACTCCTGCTTTTCATCATTACTACTATATTCTTATCAAGCAATAACTGCTTACCACATGACCCTATCATAATATGTTAGTATTCCTATAACATCTGCGTTTTTAAAAGCCATAGATTTAAAACTAACAATCGTCAAACATACCTGAAATCAATTCTCTCTCTCTCTATTCCGAACTAATACAAGAACAACAAATGCAGCCGTTTCTAGTCTACTGCAGAACAAAAGCCTCAGACATGTCCTTAGTCATGTCTGGAATTTGGCCACTATAATCAACATACTGGCTACTGTGGAGGATATAGTCTAATTGCTCACAGCAAACCAACCTGGGATGTGTACCCCTGACTAGTACAGCTTTGCAGATCAAACCCTTTCACCACGTTAAGGTATCCCCAGTCAGAAAGGACTAATATATAACTCAACAAAATCTTATGATAAGATGAACTAAAACATCCAAATCTCACCAGCTGAGCCTTCTTCAGTCGCATCTGCAGCGACGTCAGCATCGTATGAAGCGTGTAATAATAGAAGGCTCCCACTCCTCCAGCCTGGCCTTGTAGGGGCTTGGGCGTAGGCGTAGCATTACGGGGTTCCTGGAGTGCTATGCCCACTGCCTTGGCCAACCGGGCGCTCCAGCCAGAGAACCCCGGCTGATAATCATCTTCCTTCCCGTCATGTAAGACCTCCTTTGGGTCGTGCCTCCCAACGCCCCAGCAGAGGTCACACGGGTCAATTTCCTTCTGCGGAGCGGTGTAGGTCGTGTGGGCTGCCACGACGTGCGATGCATGGTAGGTTCTGGAATGGCAGGGATGGAAGGCGGGTTTGTTATTGTAGGTTGAGAATGGAGTGTGGCATGGCAGGTTTGGTGTTTATCAGCGAGACCTTGTTGCTTAGTTGCAAAGTTATGAATAATTAAGTTTTACATGAAATATATAACGGATAATTGGATTATAAATTACGAGTAAACTTTACAAAATCAATATATATATATATATATATATATATATATATATATATATATATATGTATATACACATATATATAGGCTATATATATATATATATATATATATATATATACATATATATATATATATATATACATATATATATATACATATATATATACATACAAAATATATATATATATATATATATATATGTATGTATATATAATATATATGTGTATATATACATATATGTATATATATAATTATATATATGTAAATATATATAATATATATATATATATATATATATACACACACACATATATATATATATATATATATATATATATATATATATATATATATACGATTTCTTGTTTCTCAGTTGCTACATTATGAATAACTAAATTTTACATGATATATAAAACTAGAAATTATATAATTAGTTAAGAGTAAAGTATGTGATTTTATTTTATCTACTGATAATTCTGACCTTTATAAAGATCTTATGAAAAACGATTTGCCTGTAATAGTACAACTATTTTTCTTATAATATAATACAAAACTTCTACCATTGCAAATATTCCTTCAGCCAGAAATTTGTTTTAATAAGTAAAATGAAAAGATAAACAGACTGAACTTAGAAATACAACAGCTTGGAGTAGCAATATTACTTTTACAAGAAACAGAGAGGAAGAATAAACAGCTGAAAGAAATGTGATAGAAAAGATAAATGATAAGAAGAGTACAGTTTACATCAAAGTCATATTCTTTAGGAGTGTATATATATATATATATATATATATATATATATATTTATACAGATGTATGTATATATGTGTATATATATATAATTATATATATAAATATATATATATATATATATATATATATATATATATATATATATATATTTATACAGATGTATGTATATATGTGTATATATATATAATTATATATATAAATATATATGTATATATATATATATATATATATATATATATATATATATATATATACATATGTATAAATATATATATATATATATATATATATATATGTATATATTTATATATATATATAATATATATATATATATATATATGTATATATATATATATATATATATATATATATATATATATATATATATGTATATATATACATATATATATATATATATATATATATATATATATATATATATATATATATATATATATATATATATATACAATGGAAAAGAAAGAGAGAGAGAGAGAGAGAGAGAGAGAGAGAGAGAGAGAGAGAGAGAATTGGATGAGTTACTTGAATGCATGGTAGTCTGAGAGTGTGAGAGTCAGGAAGAGTAACATCCAGGAACATCCGGTCAACGATAGGAGGAGTAATTGGATGGATGAGTGTCGTCTCATGTTGCAGCCTCATCCCTCAGACGTTCATCCATGTGCCCGTTCCATCGGCCTCCCGTTTGTCCGCCCATCGGGCTTGCAGTATATTATCCTTAAGTTGGGGAGTTTATTCCATGGGAATTGGATGTGATGTTCTAGTTGATAATACTCGTCTCCGCTTTCTTAGAAAATTTTCTTCGCTTTTGGAGTTTCATTTGATGATAAGGATTTTAAAGACCTGGAAATAATGGAAAAAACTGCATCTATCATCTAGTTATTTGATAATTTGTTTTTATTTTTATTTTCAATTTCTTCTTCTATATCAGTGTAATTTCACAAATGAGATTTCTTTATAAGGATTTATAGATAAATGGTATCATTCTATTGGTTTTACTTGTTAAATATTTCATAGTTATTTGATAAAAATTCGCAATGTCTTAAGAAGATCACTTACGTAGTGTTATCCCAAATTTATAAATAGTTTCCATTTATATTTTGTTATAAAAAATAGGTATCTCTATTTTATGATTTTTAGTATTTAGTACCATTTTTTTGTGGAGTTTCAAAAAGCAATATTTCAGTTATTATTAACTTTGAGTACATAGAAACGAAAATTTATGAGAACAATATAAGACAAATCCCTATTCACATTATAAAAGTAAACGTAAAACACACCATGCATATTCACAAGAAAAATTTACGATAAACCTATGTCAGCAACAAAACAAACCCACGAATATATTATGTACTTTACGAGATGAAGGCTGATGTATCCCTGGTTTAGATCAATGTTTGTATAAAAAAGTAAAAAGGCTTTCTTAGTGGGAT
>NC_090746.1:77616489-77623989 GCF_036898095.1 Palaemon carinicauda
CCCAAGCTCTTCTCAACCCAATACAGGACAAGGGAGGACAAGGCATTAGCTGCTGATGATTCAGCAGGTAGAACTATAGGCTCTCCAAAATCCCCCATCCTTAGCTCACGTGGATGGTGAGGTTGCAGACACTACAAGAAACTACCGAGGTCGAGCGGGACTGAAACCCCAGTCCAGCATATCATCATGCAGAGACGTTACTAATAGGCCACCACAACTCGGTCTTTCTTCTCTTCTACTGGGTCGTTAAACCTTCAATTTTTCCTTCCAGTTTCTCTGTTTAATATCTCTATATATAATCAGTTATTTATTTTTCCATTAATTTTTCACCTCCGAACTTTAATTACTCTGTCTATTCAATCTGCGGCTCTCCTCTTTCTCCTTCAATTCTTCCGCGAAGTTCCTCATTCCATAATATTTAGTGAATCGACTCTTAATGATGATAAATGATTAGGTCAATCAATCATTAATCAGTCCCGTTTTCTAAATCCCTGTAAATTTCATAAAAAAACGTTAATGTGAATACATATTATTTTCACGTTTGATTATTTGTTTTGTTTATGATTGAACACTAACGGTTGATTCTAACAATTGTTTATCATTTTTGTTTCTCTTGACCAAAAATCTTTCTATTTTACGATTTGCAAAATGATATCTTTTACCGAGTACTTCAAACACTCATAAAGCTTTAATCAACTTTTTAGATATAAGTGGCTGTATGTTCAAGCTGGTTCCAACTCCGGATAAAGTAAGGTTTTGATTGGTGCTTACCATATTTGTAAGAAAACTAATTACTAAAACTTGCAACAAGCCTTTGCAGATTTATGAAAGCACAGATTCAATTTTTAAAGCTCGAAAAATATACTCCTTGCTTTGTATGTAACAATCCAATTAAGATTATTGCAGTAAATCTCATTAAGCTACTCTCTCTCTCTCTCTCTCTCTCTCTCTCTCTCTCTCTCTCTCTCTCTCTCTCTCTCTCTCTCTCTGTATATACATATATATATATATATATATGTGTATATATGTATATATATATATATATATACATATATACATATATATATATATATATATATATATATATATATATATATATATATGTATATATGTATATATATATATATATATATATATATATATATATATATATATATATATATATATATATGTATGTATGTATGTTCTCATGAACCCTTAAATTTTTCATCATTGATAATCATAATCTTAAGAATCATTTGTTTCCCCCCCCCCTCTCTCTCTCTCTCTCTCTCTCTCTCTCTCTCTCTCTCTCTCTCTCTCATAAATAGCCTCCTAGCTTAAATCTACTGGCCACCAAACAGTTTTTTTCTCTCAGCCATCTTTAACTTCAGTTTCCAGACACCTGGAAATCTGTGGAGTAAGACCAATGGATGAATGAAGGGGTTAGTCACGCGGTCAGGAGATGGCTTTACATCCTGTGGGCTGTAGTCTCTAGGTTTTTTCCAGCTCAGAAGCATACTGGAGAACATATTTTTTTTTTCTTTTTTTTATTTTTGGCTGGCAGACGACTCTCGACCTGTTCTTTTTTTTAAAGGTTAATTATATTTTCTCCGCGTGTTCATCTTTGTGTTATGTTAGTTATTTTTTTTCGTGGTAGTTCATCTTCCAAGATAGTATGACTAGAAAGGATCGATTTAAAGTTTACCTTTTCTTATTTATTTTTTATGAAGGATATTTGTTTCTATTGTGGATGGTTTTCCATTAATTGTATATATTTTTTTAATAGGATATAGAACTGTTTTTTCTACTTCATTTTCGGTACAATAAAATCATTTATTCCAATTCATTCTCGATACAATAAGATCGCAAGATCAAGTCCTTATCGTGAACAGATATCAGTTGGTGATAACTTATGGACAACAAATAACATCGTCCCATAAACTCCTAGGTCCATTTACACATCCCAGAAAATTATGTATCTGATGCAAGCGACAACGGGTCAAGACAAGACCCAAGTATCCAAAAGCAGGGTGAATGACTATATTAATAGAGCACTTACCAGCAGATAAATCCCCATTACCCCTCAACTCTTCCTTCCTACGTGTCATAAATCTCTAGAAAACTTTTCCCATATTTCTTGACCGTTTTTCGCTCGCCTTCGCACTTCTTACCTTAGGCGGACTCGCTTCCCTTCCGAGTTCTCGTCTCCTCTCGTTTCCCTTTTGTGTTATTTTGACCAACAATCTCTTGGAGTTCATCCAGATGGTTGTCTAACCGGCCACAAGCAGGCGCCGACGTCCATAAGGTCGTTTTATATTGATCTCTTCGACGTCGACTTCATATGGTAATTTTACATTGATCTCTTCCACATTAACTTCATGTCATTATATATCGATCTCCATGATGTTAACTTCGCAAGGTGCTTTTATATTGATCCTCTTCGATGTCGACTTCATTAGATCGCTTTACGTTGATCTCTTTGACATCGATTTCATAAGGTCCGTTTTGTATTGATCTCTTCAATGTCGACTTCATAAGGTGGTTTTGTATTTATCTCTTTGAAGTCGACTTCAAAAGGTCATTTTATATTGATCTCTGCAACGTGGACTTCATAAGATAATTTCGTATTGATATCTTTTACTTGGGCTTCATAAAGTCATTTTATAAAATTGATCTCTTCGACATTGACCTTATAAGGTCATTTTATTATGATTTCTTCAACGTAGACTTCGTAAGGTCGTTTTTTATTGATCTCTTTGACGTGGACTTCTAAAAGTCATTTTAAATGGATCTCCTCAATGTGGACTTCATAGGAATATTTTGTATCGATTTCTTTAACTTGGACTTCTAAAAGTCGTTTTATATTGATCTCTTCGACGTCGACCTTATGTCGTTTTACGTTGATTTCTTCAACGGCGACTTCATAAGGTTTTTTTTTTTTCATATTGAACTCTTTGACGCCGACTTTCCAATGTCTTTTTAAACTGATCTCTTCGACATCCACTGCATAAGACCATTTTATATGGATCTCTTCGACATCGATTTCATGAGGTTGTTTTATATTGATCTCTTCGACATCAACTTCATAAGACCATTTTATATGGATCTATTCGACATCGATTTCATAAGGTCGTTTTATATTGATCTCTTCGACATCAACTTCATAAGACCATTTTATATGGATCTCTTCGACATCGATTTCATAAGGTCGTTTTATATTAATCTCTTCGACATCAACTTTATAAGACCATTTTATATGGATCTCTTCGACATCCATTTCATAAGGTCCTTTTATATTAATCTCTTCGATATCTACTTCATAAGGTCATTTGATATTGGTCTTTTCAACAGCTACTTATTAAGACCATTTTATATTGATCTCTTCGACATCAACTTCATAAAGTTGTTTTATATTTTCTTTTCGATGTCTATTTCATACGGTCATTTGATATTGATCACTTAGACATCTACTTAATAAGACCATTTTATACTGATCTCTTTTACTTCGAATTCAAAAGTTTGTTTTATAATGATCTCTTCGACTTCAACTTTACAAGGTAATTTCATATTGATGTCTTCAACGTCGACTTCATATGGTAATTTCATATCGATGTCTTCAACGTCGACTTCGTAGGGTTCTTTTATATTGATCTTTTCGACATCAATTTCATAAGGTCGGTTTATATTGATCTCTTCGACGTCGACTTCAAAGAGACGTTTTATTTTGATCTTCTTGAAGTGTGCTTCATTTGTTCAAATGTCTAATTTATATTGTAAATTGCAACCAAAATGAAATGCAATGAAGAAATCCAATATACATGTTAATTCTCAACTCTTTGCCAGCTAGCTTATTAAGAATTCTCTCTCTCTCTCTCTCTCTCTCTCTCTCTCTCTCTCTCTCTCTCTCTCTCTCCGTGATATCTTACCTTCTCTTTCACACGAACAAATCCCCTTCCCGGAAACACCTTCTCAATTGCCCCAATCTCCTCCGCCTCTGTTGTTATAACAACGACCCCATAAAGGGTGAGAAATTCTCCCCCTCCCCTACCTTAACTCCCTCCCCCATCGACCATCTCGTTACCATGGCGGGGGCAACGAAGCAAGATTTGTATAATTCCTTTCCGTGAGAGTTAAAGGCTGGGCCGCCACGCTTGAGAAACGGCCCGTCCGATGGTCTCTCTTTACCCCAAGACTTATACGTCTTAACCAATACTTTTCCAGCGATGCCAGACGAACGATACAGAGCCATATGTTTCCCCCATGCTGCCAGACGTTTGACACGCGTCAGGTGCGAATTTCTGCTCTGGTTTCGAAAAGAAGGTGATATTTCGACTGCCAGCGGGATTTATGCCCTGGTTCCGGGTTGAAGGAGATGTATGTTTACGGATGCGGTCTTGTTCGATCAGGAGTGATTTCCATGCTCTCTCTCTCTCTCTCTCTCTCTCTCTCTCTCTCTCTCTCTCTCTCTCTCTCTCTCTCTCTCTCGTATATTTGTCTGACTCGAGGTCCTACCAATTTCAAAGTGTAATAGTGAACCAAGTGGTAAGAAACTTTATGCAATAGTTAGCAAGTCAAGAAAAGACTCTCTCTCTCTCTCTCTCTCTCTCTCTCTCTCTCTCTCTCTCTCTCTCTCTCATACTTTACAATAATGGCATCGTGCTGTGCATGATTTTTTAATGCTGTAAGAAATATTTGAGAACATACATGACTGAATCACCCCAAAAAATGATGTATTATAAAAAGGTTGATTTGTAAACATTTTACCATGATTGAGTTAATATATCTCGAATATCAATAAAACTTACTCAAGACATTCATTTGAATAAATATATTAAAAGCAACTAGAAAAAGATCTAATTCCCCAATTAAAATTTATGTGTTATTCAAACCTAACAACCTACGCAGACTTCCTAAAAACATCCAAGATTTTTCAAAATTTTAATAACTCAAAATCAACGATGCCAGGGTTATCCTAAGAATTTCTAAAAAATCAATAAATATGATTTTAGAATGATTACATCTTAAATGGCATACTTAAAGCATCCTTAAAAAGTAATCAGAGAAATAATCAGAGCCAAAGACCTACCTGAAACAACCTTGAATATTATTTTGAAAAATAATTTTAAACAGAGAGGTATACCTAAAACTTCATTAAGTATTAATCGAAGGAGTTATTATAGCCAAAGAGACATACTTAAAGACATCCTTCAAAATGAATTAGAGGAATAATTATGGCCAAAGAGACACACCTAAAACATCCTTAAATAATAATCGGAGGAATGATTATAACCAAAGAGACATACATATAACATCCTTAAATAATAATCAGAGGAATGATTATAACCAAAGAGACATACCTAAAACATCCTTAAATAATAATCAGAATAATGATTATAACCAAAGAGGCACACCTAAAACATCCTTACATAGTAATCATGCAAATTTTAAATTCGAATATATTGAAAACAATAAAGTCTTAATAACTATCAAGACTACAGGAAAGCATCCATAAAAGGCATTTAAGAAGAGGAGTATAAACATCACACATCATGCGAGGAAGCTGATAAGAAATAAGATTAAGCTTTTTATGCATACGAAAGCTCTCTTCGCAGAGCGATAAACTGCCAAGGAATTTATGGGAGCTTCTTATCTTTTTAATAGCATGGAGTCTCTCTTTATGATAATACATAGGGTTTTATCTTTAAATGGTCTGAGAAAATAAGGCATAGTTCCATATTCCTACTGCCATTATTACTATTATTATTATTATTATTATCATTATTATTATTATTATCATTATAATTATTATTATTATTATTATTATTATTATTATTATTATTATTATTATTACTATTATTAAGAAAAATTTGTATTGTTGTTGCTATCATTGATTGTGGTATTGCCATTGTGTTTTTAATAGAGATTAGGAAATATTTTTTGCAAATTAGGTATAACCTAAAATGTGATTGATTATTATTATTATTATTATTATTATTATTATTATTATTATTATTATTCTCCTCCTCCTCCTCCTCCTCCTCCTCCTCCTCCTCCTCTCATCATCATCATCATCATCATCATCATCATCATCATCATCATCATCATCATCATCATCATCATCATCATTATTATTATTATTATTATTATTATTATTATTATTATTATTATTATTATTATATAATTAGAAAAAATATAGAATTATGAAGCATGTGAATATTTTTACTCATTACGAAAATATTTCCAAGATTCTCTAAGAAAATTAACCGGAATTACGCGGAATTTTCCACTGCTGTCAAAAGTCTCGATAATCTAAATAATTACGTAATTTTGGGTCCGAGTCAGAGTCAAGGATCCAAATAGGGTTAAACATGAATCTATTTTGATCCACCATCCTTGACAACCCGATTGAAATCCTGTTTACGGTTTTCCAGTTTAACGAACGAACAAACGTATGGTGTCAATCATAAAATGTATAATGTTGCTGATTTTATTTCTGGATTGTTTTTTAATTAGCATTATTATTGTTGTAATTAATGTAATATTGAATCTTTTTCTTACATTTCATTCACGTCTTTCAAAGTGTTCTTGAAATAATATTCAAAAATATTGATTCGGGCATAATTTTTTCAATCAAAAAAAAGGAAAAAATTAAAACTTACAGACTAAGAGGGAAGATTACTGAGATATTAATGTCCCCTATTCAATAAAGACAGGTGTCTGGCTATATATATATATATATATATATATATATATATATATATATATATATATATATATATATATATATATATATATATATTTCTTTCCTGTCACGATGAGAGGCAATCACTCGGAAAGCAAATTCTTCCACAAATTCCCCAAACTGTCGTGTGGTAGTTACGAAATGGGAAGGGGATCGGAAGGATTGAATCTATGTGTGTGTGTTGGCATATCTGTCTAAAATTCTATTTGTCATTTTGATAGGTCGCTTACATAACCAGCTTATGAAATACTAATATTTACAACAACTCAACACTTACATAAGCAGCCTATAAAAACCAAATATTTACAACAATTCAAGTAAGTTTAATACACGAATAAGAATCATACTATTCTAGAAAACAAATCTTGTAAACAAATCTCGTCTATTAAAACCAACACTTAACTCTAATAACACCAATACACAAGAAACCAAAGTATCAGGGTATTATTTGCCTTACAATAGACCACATAACAATATGAAAATATAACCACCTTCAGGCAAAAGCATTTCCAAACCCATCAGAAAACACTTTACGCTTAAATTTTTTTCTTTACGGCCCCCATCCCAGACCAACTGCCTCATTTTTCATAATTGTTATACGTTGGTCGAAGTCGGGGACTCTATTATAAAAATCGTGAAGTCATAAATTACGAGGCCTTTGCAGTTACGAGAGTAATGGGATCCTTGGTGTGTAGGATCTTGTCTAATGGCTTTCGTGGCAAAGAGCTTTGGATACCATTTGCCTTTCATCTCAAATTTGGTATTTTTTTTCAAAT
>NC_090746.1:77633989-77635112 GCF_036898095.1 Palaemon carinicauda
GAAGTTCGGTCAATGTTGGTTTGGAAGTTTTCTTAAATCTACTTCAGAATGAAATTTTCTTTTTATGTATTCAAACTGGTGATATTTATTATGGGAATATTATATTCGATGGTATAAACTAACCGTTGATTCATTGGGAATATTATATATTGGCTTAACATAATCAAGTAACAGATTATAAAAAGCTAGAGAGTAATAACGAATACCTACTTAAAGTGGAATAATTATTGTTATAATTTATATCAAGGAATTTAATAGCATTTGTACATAGGTTATTCAGAAAGAATGAAGCAGGACAAATGCAAAAGAAATTAGATTAAAAGGATTTAGAATCAGAAAATGAGGAAGATAAAAGCCATCTCTCTCTCTCCTCTCTCTCTCTCGCTCTCTCTCTCTCACTCTCTCTCTCTCTCTCATCTCTCTCTCTCTCTCTCTCTCTTAGCGAACGTCATTACCAAGACGGGGCTACAACAAATCTACATTAAAGTCTCACTCAACCTATCGAGGGAGATTAAAGGCAGTCATTAAGGCTAAAAAAATAAAAAAAAGGAATTAAAGAGAAGGACAGAGTCAAAGGAATGACCGAATCTTCCAGTATAACTAAAGTCACAGAGCGAGGCGGGAGTAGAGACTTTTACAGTGTTTACCAACTTGAACTATTATAAGAACATATTAAATTGAGAGAAAATTTGAATTCTGATAATGTAAAATGTTACCTAATGGAAATATCCCTATTTGGTGTTCGGCCGGATCAGGTTTGAGTCCCGGTCAGGATCGACAGTTTTTTGTAGTTTCTGCAACCTCACCATCCTTATTACCCTATACTGAAGGTCTACCTGCAAAGTCATCAGTTACCCATTGCCTGGCCCTCCTTGGTCCTAGCTTGATTGGAGAGGGTGTTGGGCACTGAACATAGGGATATATTGTCAGTCACTAGGATATTGTCCTGCTAGGGCATTTTCAATGTCCCTGGCCTCTGACATACATAAGCAGCCTTTAAACTATTTAGTCAAGCATACGTATCAATTTTAAATCTATACTATGTCATCAACAAAAACAAGTATTTATTACCATTCCAAAAGGATAAAAAAATTGGCAACACAAGACCACCTGGAGGTGACAG
>NC_090746.1:77635612-77648112 GCF_036898095.1 Palaemon carinicauda
CTTTTACCTCCCAATTAACCTGGGAAATGGCACCAATTTTCACCCTAGTTCTCACCCCACTGACCACTTGTCGCAGTGCACCACCTCTCTCTCTCTCTCTCTCTCTCTCTCTCTCTCTCTCTCTCTTCTAGACGCGATCCATCCGCCAGAGGGAAAAGGTTAGATTTCTAACACTTTCGTTAATCAAAATATCTTTTGATTTTTTGTTGGTGGATATTTTTAAGAATTATTGGTGTCAGTTGAATATATAAAATCTTATTAACTTTTCAGAGTATGTTAAAAATCTCAAACTTAATACCAAGTAATTTTTAAGGGATTTATATCGTTGGACTTCATTTGAAATAATTAATTACAACCATTTTTATTGTTCATTATTTCATTCTTATTATCAATTATATATATTGATTTTAATCGTGGTAAGTATTTTTTTTTTCTCAGAGATATCCTCTATATTTAATACTTAATAGAATGTATTCGCTAGTTGTTGTTCTGTATATATATATAATATATATATATATATATACATTATATAAGTTAACATAAGTTTATTCGTTACTCTAATGTAAATTTGCAGACAACAAGGAACGTATGCTTATCATTACGTATATATATAATATAGTATATATTATATATATACATAAACTAATGGTAAAACTCAATTTGAAAGTGTCTGAAAGATATCCTTATCTCAGACAAAGCCCAGGATGAGATCTGGTTAAAAATGGCAAGAATGCCAAGCGAAGCAGAAAAAATTTTACCGATCGAATGGCGAGAGAAGACAGAAAGAAGAAGAAGAAGAAGAAGAAGAAGAAGAAGAAATATTTTGAGGGAAGTGATTCGTCTTCCTTCGAGGAAGAAAGGAAAGACATGACACCTCAATATCGAATACTTGCTGGTTTTTACTGTTCCTTATTTTAATGATATGTAAAACTGTAGCTATATAAGCCTCTCTCTGGCTCGGATAAAAGAGGAAGGTTAATTAACCCCCCTTAATATCCCTAACTTTTTCCCATCTTCTATTCCTATCTTCTTTTTCCAGTTCCTATTATCCTTTTCTTCTCTCTAATACCTACCCTTTCCTATTTCTATCAGCTTATTTTAGTTTCTCTTATCCTTCTTTTTTCTCTCCGACAATTAACTTTTTATACGAACTTTACTCTAATTTGTCGTTTTATCTTACTCCCTTTCTCACTCATTTTTCCCCTCCTTTTGATTTTCCTCTTTCTCCGAAATTATCTCCCACATCTTTACTTTGTTCTTTCAATTTCTTGACTCTTTCAAAAGTCTCTCTTCACATTCAGATCTCATCTGTTTCCTTTCCCCTAACCCTTTATCTTCCTCTGCTCCTCATCCTTTTATTCTCTCTTACTCCACCTCTTTCCCAACTTCCTTTTCATTCCTCTTCTCTTCCTCCTCTTCATTTCCTCCTAATCTGCATTCTATTTGCTTCGTATTTTTGTTTTCCCCAATGCCCCCCTTTTTTCTAAACCACATTTGACTCTTCCACTTCCCTATTCTTTCCTGGGTTTTCTTTTTCTTTATCCTCCACCTCCACCTCCACCTCCACCACCTCCTCCTCCACCTCCTACTCCTCCTCCACCTCCCTACTCCTCCTCCTCAATCTTCCCCTCCTCCTCAATCTCCCCCCTCCTCCTACTCCTCCTCCTCCTCCACCTCCTATTCCACCTCCTCTTCCACCTTCTCCTCCACCTTTTTCCTTCCTTACCTCTCCTCCTCCTCCTCCATTCTTAATTTTTTAAGCCACATTTGACTCTTCAAACTCATGTATCTATTCTTTCCCAGCTTTTCTATCTCCTTTCTTCTCTTCCTACTCCTCCTCTATAACCTTCTCCATTACCCGTCCCCCTACCCCTTCCCTAACCCCCTCCCCCTTCCCTCATCTCAAATCTAAACCACATTTGACTCTTCAGCTTCCATATCTCTTCTTTCCTAGCTTCTCTTTCTCCTCCTCATCCTCCTTCTATTCTGCCTCTTCACCTCCTCCTACATACTCACTTATCACCCCCGTACCCCCTCCCCTCTCCCCCTCTCATGGGCGTTGGCATCCAGCGAAATCGAGTTTTCCGAATCAAGGATGTGCAAAACGGCATCGTCTGGAGAGGCTGCATAAAGGAATGGGTTTTGTAATATTTTATTTCATTAAATTCCATTAATTTTATTTTTAAGATGTTTATTTTTATTATTTTATCTCTAGCTATTTATCAGTAGTTATTTATTTTTCTATTATTTGTTATTTGTTTATCGAAAAGTGACATTCGATTTATGATCAATTTCTGTGAATATTTTCCTTGTTTACTTCGACATGTTACTCATTTGCTTTTTAATGATTTTTCATCTGGTTATACTACTACTACTACTACTACTACTACTACTATTACTACTACTACTACTACTACTACTACTACTACTACTAATAATAATAATAATAATAATAACAATAATAATAATAATAATAATGATAATAATAATAATGATGATGACTACAAAGATTATAAATAATAATGATAATAATAATAATAATAACAATAATAATAATAATAATAATAATAATAATAATAATAATAATCATAATAATGATAATAATAATAATTTCAGTTCCCGTACGAAAATGAACAATAATTTAATACATAATTATTATTATTATTATTATTATTATTATTATTATTATTATTATTATTATTATTATTTTCTGTCAACGTATACCCATACGATCCCCTAGCTATAAGTAAGTATATATTGTGACGGGCCGAGAGAAGGTTATAACTCAAAGGCAAGATGAAAGCAACTGAGTAACTTTATTATAGAAACACTCGCTTTTATATACAAAGACTCCAGGCAAAAAGGGCATACAAAACATAACAAGCAATTTCATGTTCAAACCGACACCGCACCAGTTAACAGTTAACGGTGAGAAAAACAGACATGTTATTTCGTGTTCTTATTAGTGCAAGGGGGGAGAGCGAAGATACAAGCACAATATATACACAAAGTAAAATGTCGTTACTATGTACGATCGTGTGACACACGGTTGGTACATGGCACACACCCAGCCTAAAAATGACATACTGTACATGTTAAATGGGGGGTGCCCTGATCTGGAGTGGTAAGTAGCAAAACTGCAGCTGATTAGCAGCAGTGAGTGGCGGTAGAAGTCGTTGTTTGTTGGGGCGCGAGTGAGTGGTGGTTGATGGGTGGCTTTGTTGCCATTCCGGCTCGTCACGGGGTAGGTGTGTGTGTCCTACGGCATTCCTAGGCGTGTGTGTCCTACTGCATTCATAGGCATGTGTGTCCTACGGCATTCATAGGCATGTCCTACGGCATTCATAGGCGTGTGTGTCCTACGGCATTCACATCAGCTTCAGATGAAGTTTAATAGGTGTCCTCTTCGCCAGGAGTGGAGGCGTTGTACCAACCGTGTGTCACACAATTGTACATAATTATTTTGTATATATTATGCTTGTATCTGCACTCTTCCCTCGCACTAAAAAGAACCTGAATGATCATGTCTCCGGTTTTGCTCTGTAATATTGTCTGTCTCTCGATCATGTTATGTCCTGTTGCCTTAAGGTTTTGTATATAAAGGAGAGTGTTCCCTTAATAAACAACTCAGTTGATTGCATCCTGCCTTTGAGATCACTACCCCCCTCCCGAACATTGCCGACATGACCTCACTACCCTGCACAAAGCGAAGGTTTTCTCTACGCTCGACCTCCTGAAGGAGTATTATCAGGTGCCTATGAACCCAGAAGATATCCCCCAAGACCGCCATCACCACTCCGTTTGGTACATACACCTTCAATTACTCCTGTTTTGGCCTTCGTAATGCTGGGGCACAACGTTTTCAACGTCTCATGGATGGCATCTTAGGGGACCTCCCTTTCTGTGTATGTTATGTGGACGACATACTTGTGTTCTCCTCCACAAAAGAGGAACACCTCCGTCACCTGCGCATCGTGCTCGAACCGCCTGCAATAAAACGGCCTTGTAGTCCGGTACGACAAGTGTACCTTTGGCGCCAACGAAGTGTCGTTCTTAGGGCACCGTATCACTCCTGAAGGAGTCCATCCCCCTCCCTGAGAAGGTAGCAGCCGTTCAGAACTTCCCCGCGCCCTCGACCGTCAAAGCTCTGCAGGAATTCTTGGGGCATGATCAACTATTATCACCGTTTTCTGCCAGCCATTGCCGCCACTCTTGCTCCCCTCTACGCCTCCCTCAAGGGCAAGCCAAAGGACCTGAAGTGGGGGTCCCCTTCAAGAAGCAGCCTTCTGCAATGCAAAGAAGGCCCTATCAACTGCCTGCGGGCTCTCACTTTTCCTATCCCACATGCCCCTCTCCTTCTCTCCACTGATGCCAGCGACGTTGCTATTGGTGCAGTACTCGAGCAGGTGGTCAAAGGCTCGCCCCCGCCCATTGGCCTTCTTCAGCAGAAAACTGTCCAAGGCAGAATCGGGTTATTCTATCTTCGATCGAGAATTGCTGGCGGTTGCACTTGGCTGTCCGTCACTTTCGCCATTTCTTAGAAGGTACGCCCTTCGTCATTCGCACAGACCACATGCCTCTGGTGCCACGCCTTCACTCGACAGTCTGACGCCTGGTCCCGCCCGTCAACGCCGACATTTCTCCGCCGTGGCTGAATACAATTGCACCCTCCAATACGTCCCTGGGAAAATGAATCCCGTTGCCGATGCCCCTGTCAAGAAACACGTTGGCTGCCGTTCAACTGGGATTGGATTACAACGCCCTGGCTGAAGCCCAACGACAGAATCCAGAGTATCCAGCTTGTAGGACATCCTGCACGTCCCTCCGTTGGGAAGACTTTCCCCTCAAAGACTCCAACACCACCCTCCTCTGTGACGTCAGTACTGGTAGACCGCGACCTTGGATTCCTGCTCCCATGCGCCGACAGGTGTTTGATTTCATTCATGGCCTTTCACATCCCTCGTGCCGTTCTACTGCACAGCTGCTGAAGGCAAAGTTCATTTGGCACGGTATTTCTAAGGATGCTAAGGATTGGGTCCGCGGCCTGTACTTCTTGCCAAACTTCCAAAGTACATCGACACACGAGCGGATTCAGGAGTGGGCACCTTTCCTCAACCTCAGCGTCGTTTCGCACACATTCACGTCGACGTTGTAGGCCCCCCTACCCACATCACAAGGACATCGTTACCTGTTTACCGTCATCGACCCGCTCCACTCGTTGGCCTGAAGCCATTCCCATGGAAACTGCAAACGTCCGCCTCATGTACATCTGCCTTACTCTCTGGATGGATTTCAAGATTCGGTATCCCTGAGCATATTACTTCCGACAGGGGAACCACTTTCACCTCTCAATTGTGGACGTCATTAGCGAATCTCCTGGGCATCACCCTACATCATACAACGGCCTACAACCCCGCTGCCAATGGAATGGTTGAACGTTTTCATCGCACCCTCAAAGCAGCTTTGATGTCCCGCTGCAAGGATTGCAACTGGTTTACTCAGCTTCCCTGGGTCCCTCCTGGGACTAAGGACCACTCTTAAAGACGCCCTCGACGTCCTCGGCAGCTGAAATGGTGTATGGCGACCCGTTGGTCGTCCCTGCCGAATTTTTTCCTTCTACAACCTCCTCCGACGATCTCCAGCGCATACGTTAGTCGTGGGAAAATTTACTCCGTGCCGCCAGACTTACAAGCCCCCAGCGAAGCATCACATACCAACGGACTTGCACTCTGCAACGCACGTCTTCCTGCGCAACGACACTAGCAAGCCACCACTAACGCCCCCCTTACACGGGCCCTTTCCTTGTGATCCGACGCAGTCCGAAAGCATTCCTACTAAACATTCGTGGCAAAGAAGACTGGGTCTCCATTGATCGTCTAAAAACCTGCTTATCTTCTGCCAGATGACCCGCCTACAGTTCGCCTCTCTAGATCAGGGCACCCTATTTAACATGTACAGTATGTCATTTTTAGGGGGGGGAGCCATGTACCAACCGTGTGTCACACAATTGTACATAATTATTTTGTATATATTATGCTTGTATCTGCGCTCTTCCCTCGCACTAAAAAGAACCTAAATGGATCATGTCTCCGGTTTTCCTCTGTAATATTGTCTGTCTCTCGATCATGTTATGTCCTGTTGCCTTAAGGTTTTGTATATAAAAGGAGAGTGTTCCTTAATAAAACAACTCAGTTGATTGCATCCTGCCTTTGAGTTCACAACCCCTCTCTCGGCCCGTCACAGGCGGGAGGAGCGAGTCACTCCGGGGTTACCAATGTGACGGGCCGAGAGAAGGTTGAGACTCAAAGGCAAGATGAAAGCAACTGAGTAACTTTATTACGGAACACTCGCTTTTATATACAAAGACTCGAGGGTAAAAAGGGCATACAAAACATAACAGGCAATTTCATGTTCAAAACCGACACCCGCACCGGTTAACAGTTACACGGTGAGAAAAACAGACATGTTATTTCTGGTTCTTATTAGTGCGAGGGGAAAGCGAAGATACAAGCATTATATATACACAAAATGAAATGTCGTTACTATGTACGATCGTGTGACACACGGTTGGTACAATATGTAAATTAACAATGCACATAATGTCAGGAAAACTCATAAACCCTTATAGCACTCAACAAAAGCTGTTTCATTTGGTAAAAAAAATTATATGATTTTTTTTTTTTTTTGATAAATTATCCATAACTGGAAAGTTTTTATATGAGATTTTTGTACTTTATTTGATCCCTCTTCATCAACACATTCATAATTTTCTATGCTAACAAGGGAAATCAGCCTTTCAAAGCGCGTAAAGGCCCCGTTACACCTCAAAGTGAAATAGAAAATTAATGGTAGATGGGCTTTTTCCTAAACCACGGCCATTAGCATCGCCTCTCTCGGTGAAGCCTCTAAAATTTCGATCATTTAGGGGCTTAATAAGTGGTGGCAGAGAGAGAGAGAGAGAGAGAGAGGAGAGAAAGGAGAGAGAGAGAGAGAGAGGGGGGAGGTTAGTGGTGGAAAAAGAAGAGAATAGGTAATGGAGAGAGAGAGAGAGAGGAGGGAGAGAGAGAGAGAGAGAGAGAGAGAGAGAGAGAAGGGGTTAGTGGTGGAGAGAGAAAAACCACATAAGTGATGGAGGAAGAGAGAGAGAGAGAGAGAGAGAGAGAGAGAGAAGGGATTAGTGGTGGAGAGAGAAAATCACTTAAGTGATGGAGGAAGAGAGAGAGAGAGAGAGGAAGAGAGAGAGAGAGAGAAGGGGTTAGTGGTGGAGAGAGAAAAACATACATAAGTGATGGAGGAAGAGAGAGAGAGAGAGAGAGAGAGAGAGAGAGACTATTTCCATATATCCTGTGTCATGCACATACACAAATTGTGCATAATCATGTGTTAGTAAGAGAGAGAGAGAGAGAGAGAGAGAGAGAGAGAGAGAGAAAGCTCTGACCTATCATGTAAAGGATTACGCAATTCTTCCTTTCCTTGCCACTGGCTCCTTATCCGCCAGTGATCTCCCCTCACCCCGAAAACTTTTTCAAAGTGGCCCAAAGTAGGAACCGCCTGACCCCTTTGTGTTCCCTTTGGAGTGTCACTTCATAGAACCATCGATAACATTGCTAGTGAGCCCGAGAAGGACGCCGCTCTCTCTCTCTCTCTCTCTCTCTCTCTCTCTCTCTCTCCAGAATACTTTCTTTGGTTGAGTTTGGAGTTATCCGCCAGGCCGACTTACTATAGATTGCTGCTTGTGTTAGACAGCAACGATTTGTTGCAAGCTTAGAGAATGCTTCGTTTATTACAGGTCAAATGCTATCCGAGCTTGTGAATTAAAGACTGTTCGTCAGTAACACTAAATGTTTATACTGAAAATTATTATTATTATTATTATTATTATTATTATTATTATTATTATTATTATTATTATTGAAAATACAGAGATAGATAGATAAAACTCTTTTTAAGCAATATCTTATATATAATGTAGATTTATTCCTAAGTTATATATAAATTACATCATAACGAGGCATTACTCATTGGAATATGAGATAATAGTTATTCATTTGTAGATATAAATACTTAAGTCGTTTTACTTAAATTAGACGTGATATGAATTATGAATAAACACTAATTTTTCCTTTTCAAATGTAAAGTAACTTAAAACCTTAGAAATAATGTATATATTCATTATATAAAATTAAATTCTCCTTAAAATAAATTAAAATATTTTTATTTGTATTTAGATAAGGATTCAAGCATAAAACGAATTTTTTTCAACAGTTTCTCTTCCTATTCAAAGATGAAAATATCTAAAAATATTAAAATCAACAAATATAATCATATAAAATTAAATGCTATCAAGAATGAATTACAAGGTTATTGTTTGTATGTATATCAAGATTTAAATATAATAGAATGTAATCAGTTATAGATATCACACGATATAGTATCTTAGATCCTATGAATTATTTTCTATGAAGCCGAAGTCAAAACTAGTTCAGACAATCTCCCTCCAACATCGGCTTGCAATATCAAAAGGGTTCTGCAAACCGCAAATCCGGCATCTCTCATTTTTCTTCCTCTACTTCTTCCCTTTTATTATTCTCTGTGTTTCCCTTCCGTCATTCCATTTCCACTCCCTTACTTGCCCCTCCTTCCCCTATCCTTCTCTTCCCCATCCAAGGACTGAATGAGATTGAATGATGCCAAACTTCCTCAAGACCCGATTGTTATTCGCAGATCTCATCTTATGTGGAAGGAATATTCTCTCTCTCTCTCTCTCTCTCTCTCTCTCTCAGCCAGATGCGTCTTTTGAAGCGTGTTTTTTTGCAATAAAAGACAGCGTTAAGATATATAACTCTATTTCCTTCATGTGTATTTTATTTAGGATATCTCGATTAGCCAATTCGAATCGGCTCGAATTTGGAAGGTTTGTTCACTTTTTCCAAAACTCTTTGGTTTTTAATTCTCCATTATTTTTCTTAAAGATAAAGTAAGGAAAGCAAACATACGTACTTACAAATTGTTTAGTAAATTTTTGTATATTAGGATTTTGAGTTTTTCAGTATTTTTCATAATTTTTTGTTAACATGCGTTAATGTAAAAGAAATATCTTAAAATTTAGCAGACCATATTTTAATTGCAAAACTTGATAAGCTATTATAGATATATGTTATCTTTCATCATTTGCATACGGTTTTAAATAATTAGCAAAATAAGAAAAGGAAAAATATCACTATGAAAAATTGCAAAAATTTAATTCTTATTCTACATTCATTTCAAACGTAGATCAAAGCCAGTAATCCTTGCTTTATTATATTACCGTTGATTTGACGGTAACTAATGATTTTCTGTGCCGACACTCATCTATATTACCGTATCTTTGACGGTAGTAGTACTCTACGATTTCTTATAGTATTCCTTACTTTAATATAACACCATCCATTTGGCGGTAATTTTTTATTTCCTGTCACGGCACTTATGTTAGCGTCATTTTGACGGTAGTAGTAAGCTATGATTTCTTATAGTATCCCTTACTTTAATATGATACCATCCATTTGACGGTAATTCTTGATTTCCCGTCTCGGCACTATTATATTACCGTCATTTTGACTGTAGGAGCATACCAGGCTTTCTTATAGTATTCCCTACTTTAATATAATACCGTCCATTTGACAGTAGCTAAAGATTTCTTGTCGGGTCGCTCTCTTATATTACCGTCTTTTTGACGGTAGGAGTAAGCTAGGCTTTCCTATATCTCCCGTCATACGTGGAAGACGGAATCCTGCCTTTTTTATATTTTGCTTCGAAGTACAAACCTCCACATTCATAAAGATCTTCACTTGATGCAAATGATATGGATTTAAGCCAAGTTATATCGGAGATGAAGAAGAAGAAGAAGAAGAAGAAGAAGAGTGAGAGAGAGAGAGAGAAAGAGAGAGAGAGAGAGAGAGAGAGAGAGAGAGAGAGAGAGAGAGGAATAATAGTTATACGTACGTTTACACAAACTTTACTTTGGTTAATTTTCATTGTATATATTGACCAAAGTTTCTGATAAAGAGAGAGAGAGAAAGAGGAGAGAGAGAGAGAGAGAGAGAGAGAGAGAGAATTTGAGGAATGATAGGCATATATATGAGGAAATTTAGACCAAGCAAAGTTTTTTACGCGAAAACACTTTTCTTTGGGAAAATTTCAGAGAGAGAGAGAGAGAGAGAGAGAAAGAAAGAGAGAGAGAGAGAGAGAGAGAGAGAGAGAGAGAGAGAGATAGGAACGTTTACACAAACTTTACTTTAGTTAATTATCATTGTATATATTGACCAAAGTTTCTGAGAGAGAGAGAGAGAGAGAGAGAGAGAGAGAGAGAGAGAGAAATTTGAGAAATGATAGTTATATATAAGAGGAAATTTAGACCAAGCAGAGTATTTTTTACACACAAAAAAACCTTTTCCTTGGGCAAATTTCAGAGAGAGAGAGAGAGAGAGAGAGAGAGAGAGAGAGAGAAAATTGAGGAATGATAGTTATATATAAGAGGAAATTTAGACCAAGCAGAGTATTTTTTACGCAAAAAAAAACTTTTCTTTGGGCAAATTTCAGAGAGAGAGAGAGAGAGAGAGAGAGAGAGAGAGAGAGAGAGAGAGAGATAAAAAATTAACCACTCACAAGTAAATAAACAAAAGGAAAATTCAATATTGAAAATAATATCTGCTCTTCAATCTTTCTCTCGAGTCCAAACCAAAGAGCAGGATTAAGGAAAAGTGATAATGGGTCATAAGGAAACGCTAAAGTCAATACAGATATGAAGAATTATTTGTTAATAAACAGACTTGGGAGACCGGGTACCTCTATCCCTCAAAAAAATTATCAATTAAGCTAAAATACATACACAAACGATTTACAGTATATAGATTGGCGTTTATCATACAGTTGACTAGCAACGGCTGTTGATGACGATGATTGATGATGATGACAAATATGTATGTATATATATATATATATATATATAGATAGATAGATAGATAGAAAAATGAATATAGATACATGTATATATATATATATATATATGTGTGTGTGTGTGTGTGTATATATACATATATATATATATATATATGTATGTGTGTGTTGATATTTACTGTACAGTATACACATGAAATAGTTCTTCACCATAAAGACCATAAACACTCGGCGGCCAGAAAAAGCGAGCGAAAGAACCCACCATCCAGGACACTGATTCCAGAAAGATGACGAACGAAGGAAGGAAGCTGCTGAAGCCCTAATGAATTGATCTATCTCTATTGCCTCAACCGATAACTCCAGTTAACTTCCTTTCCGCAATTACACTGCCAGGGTCAGCATTGGAATTCTCTGATCGTTCGTTCAGTTTCCGTTTACTCTTTCCATCGGCCGAGAACGAAACAATAATAGAAATGGACGAAGCGCAGCTGACCAACCAGCTGCCAGCGCTGGACGAGTAATGGGATGGCTTGCACAATAGTTCTGAGGCATATGTTTGATTCACCAATACCAGAGAGGAGATAAAATCGTCTTACCGGAAGGAAAAGCGACAATTTGGGTCTGGTCTCTCTTAGTGTGGCCTGAAATTTTATAAACGCTGAGGCTAACATATATAGTTTTTCTATCTATCTCTTCATATTCACACATGAATTGGTGTGTGTATATATATACGTATAATATATATATATATATATATGTGTGTGTGTCTGTGTATATATATATACATATACATATATATATATATATATATATGTATATATATATATATATATATATATATATATATGTATATATATAAGTATATATAAATATATATATATATATATATATATAATATATATATATATATATATATATGTATATATATTTATATACATATGCATATATATATATATATATGTGTGTGTGTGTGTGTGTGTGTGTGTTATTGTCTGTCTTTTTTCTTAGAAGGGATTCCTTGAAAAGATGTAACACTTCTCGTTATTAGTAAGAAATTATAGGATGCGATTGTAAATCTTACACCTTGCACTAAGGACGATCCCTTATCCAAGCCCTATCCGTAGACAACTAGAAGAAAGAGACAACATGAAATGTTAGGATTATGAAGACTTGAAGAGTTAGATCGTCGATAATGTAACTAACTTCGAATGTAGCCTATTTTAGACAGTATTCTTCTTTCCAGGCATTTTTAGAAGCTCCAATATGCCCTCCGTTTTTCCTTATTCTGTCATTACCCTCTTGAAACACCCACCTTTCCTCTAAAGTATTTTCTTCGAAATGCCTTTGTCAATCAACTACTTCTAGTCAACTTCTTCTTTCGACCTTACTAGACCCACTCTATAGCAACGTCAGCCATTAGAGTCAATATTCTTCATCTATTTCTATCCCTCAGGTCAACCATATCTATTCATAACTTCCTCTTCTAGATCTTCATTAAACAAGCCAATTTTATATTGTCTGTTTACAAAACGTTCAAACTTATTTACCAACTATGCAACGCCACT
>NC_090746.1:77660612-77670612 GCF_036898095.1 Palaemon carinicauda
TAGTTTCTTGTTATTATATCAAATGGAATTTGGTTAATTGCTTTTTTCTGTTCTGATTTTCTTCCTATTCTTATTTTCTTTAGTGGATATATATATATATATATATATATACATATACATATATCATATATACATAAACATGTGGGTTCGTGTGTAAGTATTCACATATATACTGTATATGTATGTATATGAGTATATATATGTATATATATATATATATATATACATATACACATATATATATATCTATATATATATATATATATATACATACTTTAGAAATTTATTGTTTATGTGCATATACATATATATATATATATATATATATATATATATATATATATATATATATTTATATATATATATATATATATGTGTGTGTGTGTGTGTGTATGTCTATGTATTTTTTGTGTGTGCGAGTATGTATTTACTTATATCCTGTATATATGCATATATGCATATATATATATATATATATATATATATATATATATATATCCAAAAAGAAGCTAGAAAAATTAAGTGTGCTTCTGGACCCCGCGAGGGCAGTAGAAAATTCTATTAAATTGCTGGATTTTGGAGATCTTGTTGAAGACATACGGGACAGGGGGTGATGGGAGTGGCGGGGGTAGGACGAAGGAATGCCGAGCTATAAGGATATATATACTGTAAGCGCTTCGGCTTCCTAGCTCTCTCTCTCTCTCTCTCTCTCTCTCTCTCTCTCTCTCTCTCTCTCTCTCTCTCTCTCTCTCGAACTGAATAGTCTTGGATGTCTGTTGTGGCAAAGGATACAAAAAAAGGCCTTGAAAACAATAAAAAATGTTGGAGATTGACATGGCAACAATGAAAGAAGAAGTTTGGTATTAAAAGAATGTTCTTTTTTGTAAATAATGATAGCCCTTAGACATAGGTGGATAGATCATTTAAGCAGCTAAGTATGTACACTGTTCATGTAAGCGTGTATGAGTATATACTGTATATATATATATATATATATATATATATATATATATATATATATATATATATATAATATATATATGTATATATATATATGTATATATATATATATAAATATATATATATATATATATATATATATATATATATGTATGTATGTATATATATATATATATATATATATATGTATATATATATATATATATATATATATATATGTATATATATATATACATTTATACGCATGTATGTATGTATGTATGTATGTATGTGTATCCATTGTATTAGAAGACAATCTATGAAATAATAATTACAAGGAAAAAAAACTTTCTTAATATTTTCATTAGGAAGAAAAAATAGAGTAGAAAAAAAAACTTCCTTTATAGAAAAAAACTACAGTAAAATAAAATGCAATATCTCCTACATTAGAATAAACTTACATTTTATATAATCAGACTAAACCGAAAAAATATTTTAATCATGCCAACAAATTCAAAACAAACCAAACCATTTCAATAGAATAAACTCCTCAAGCCATAGCTCCACAAAGTGCATTGCGGAATAGAATAAGCATCCAGAATAATCCTCGCAGTAAAAGAGAGAAAAGAATAAACGCCCGGGAATGTTTCCCAGAGCCAATAACAACAAACGCCAAGGAAGAAGCTTCGTCTCCTGGTCAAAGTGATATTTCATCTCCGGCGCAGCTTCCCTTCTTGGAGCATCGGCCTCTCGCAAGTGGTTAGTAATCTTTTGGGCCCTGAGATGAAATCCAGATGGTTGGCTCCAGTGGACTAAATTAGTTTTTCACGACCGAGGCTTAAGCCCCGGGCCACGGATGCAGGAGGAGAAGAGGGTAGAGAAGAAGTAGAAGAATAGAAATGGGAGAAGATCCAGAAGAGAGTGTAGGAGTAGAAGCAGAGATGGGAGAGGATGGGGAAGAATCGAATGTTTGAAATGAAAAGTTTTGTAATAGGAATACCGATAAAATGGAACTGAAGATGAAAAGGAGAATGATAGATTATTAGAAAGAATTTATTTTTAAGTAGGAATGCTAATAATATGGAACTGAAGTTGGAAAGGAAAATTATAGAATATTAGAAATATGACATAAATATCTGTCTTAGTGATTAGTTTCGATAGGCAAGGAAGAACTGATTAAACAAAATTAGATAAAATAAAAAATATAATTATCCAATTAAAATTCGATTAGGAATTAAGTCATTAGAAATAGTTTAGTTTGTTAGATTGCTTGCATTCAATGTCCTGAAAGATATTTACACCAAATGTCGTAAAGCCCTTGAAATTTGGGTAACCTTAATTATTCTGCTTTGATTACCCTCTGTTATTTACATAATTCTAATAAGAAAAGCCGCACTAAACTACCATTTCCCATTTCTCGCGGAGCGAAATGAATAATTTCCTCTCCCCATACGACCAGTAAGGATTACTCGGTGTATACCAGCGTCGCCTTAAAATTCTTTTATGTTCGTTTTTACAGGCAACGAGGGAATAGGAGAGGTTGTTAAAACCTTATGCATTTTTTGTAACTATGTTTTGTTTGTTACTGTCGCAGCTACTTTTAACAAAGCGTGGGTATAATTGATTTTCTGTTCTTGGTGGAAAAGAGCTTAATATAAATATCTGTATATATATATATATATATATATATATATACATATATATATATATATACAGGTATATATATATATATATATATATAACGGATTTTGAGCGAAGCGAAAAATCTATTTTTGGGTGAGATGGCCATGTCGTCCTAATGGAAGTTCCTATAGGGTAGCTTCCTAGGGTATATTACAACTACGGCGATATTCCCAGAGAATTTACCTTAAGGTACCAGAATTCTAACTCCTGGAGCGAGTATCCCTCGTGAAAGGGATATCGCGACATATCAGAGGACGTATTCTAGACACGTCACATGGCAATCTACATCCTGGACAGAGATTTCGTCTCGTAGGAGGTGATTGACGAGATACGAATTCGGGAAAGAAAAAGGGGGAGCCGCTCCCAAGGCTTCCCTATCCCCCGATTCGTATGCGTGCCTGGCGCCAATCCTGGCGCCATCTGTATTCCTTGTAGCGTACACGAGGTGCTACAGATACTGTATGTAGGGAGGGGTCCTACAGCCCTTTCTTAGAAAGGCAAGGGCGGGTCCATCAGGACGACATGGCCATCTCACCCAAAAATAGATTTTTCGCTTCGCTCAAAATCCGTTTTTTGGGCTCAAGCCATGTCGTCCTGATGGAAGTGTACCAGAGCATTACTGTATCTGTGGATTCTCAGAACGTGCCGTACTCCCCGGAGGTAATTTTTTCCTGGTCGACTAGACCTAGAGACCTAAGATGTTACCGTTATACATCTTTTCAACTAACTATAAACAATGTTAGAGCTTCCTGCCCCCTACAGGGAAGAGTCCTACTAGACTCTGGAAAAGTCTCGAAGAGTACATATATCTATGTATGAATACCAGGCAAGCTAATATAGTAGTCTCGCCCTATATTAAGTAAAGCATAGTTTGTAAAGGACCACTGCGTCAATATGAAATATCGACCAGTTTTCCGTACAATACTTGTATTGGACAAAGGTTTTATATCCGCATAGGAGGAAAACCAATGCAACATAGCTTGCATAAAGGAACAATTCTATTAGAATTATCCCAGATAAGGTACATAGAATGAATGCTCAATTATACCAATAAATTGACACAGGTGAAGGAGACGCAAGGTACTCAATAACCAGATTATTGACAGGCAATAAATAGATAGGTTAACCACAATTATATATATATATATATATATATATATATATATATATATATATATATATATATATATATATATATAAGAAGAGGATAACCTAAAACTTTAAGCATAAGTATGATAGTAAACAGAGCTTGTTTGTCTGAAAGAAAAAACATTACATGCCACTTTCAAGATACCGAGGTATCAAAGTCATAAAAGCCTGTATTACAAATCAATGACATTAGCGTTAGAAACGCTCGGCACACATGTCTGCACTTATGCTAGGTTCACCTTCGGAAATGGAACAGTCTGGATGGGCAACACAGTGCCCTCACTTAGTTTGTAGTACAGTATGTAACTACACACTCACCCTGGAATTAATCGTCCCAATTAAGACCACTGTTCCTCGCAGAGTTAAACAGTAGGGTTAACACCGCGACCCACTGCTACCACAGATCTCTTTTAGTTCCTCTACTTGCTTCGCATAGTAGCGAAAGAACACTCTGGAAGACTTCCAGCCAGTGTATGAACGGAGATGTTCAAAATCCATACAATTAAAGAAATTTAAGAATGAGGCAACTTTCCTCGGATCGTGACCTGCGGGTGTATTGTCAGGATCCGCTCTGCGAATAAAATATGTGATTTTCGCTCTGAGTTGATTCAGAGATAAATTTGAGCCTGATGTTTCTCCCCTGAATAGTTGACCACCCTTGAAGTCTGAAGTTCTATGAAGATAGACCTTTAGGCATTCTACTGGACATAGAGATGCATCTTCTTTCAGAGGGCAGATTCTCCAGGGACCCCACCTGTTGGTGGGTAACTCATTCTTGGCGAGAAACGTAGGATCCGGAAAAAGGTTCAGTTCTTCCCCATCCAGGAACTGAACACGACCTGCCTCTCTCGAGAGGCTACAATCTCACTAACCCTGGCCCCGGACGCGAGTGCAAAATAGGAAAATAACTTTTTGTGTCAAATCCTTTAACGCACACTCTTCATTGCTCAACAGAGAAGCGAAATGAAGAACTTGTCTAAAGACCATGAAATGGGCTTTGGAGGTGCTGAAGGTCTGAGCCTAGCACAGGCTTTCGGGACTTTATTAAAGATCTCGTTACCTAGGTCGACCTGGAAGGCATATAGAATGGGTCTTGTCAAAGCAGACTTACACGCTGAAATCGTGTTCGCTGCCAACCCTTGACCATGGAGGTGGGGAAAAAAGATAAGCAGAAGTCTGTCAAGATCTCCTGCGGATTCTTCGCCTTGACAAAAGGCCACCCATTTTCTCCAAGATGACTCATATTGCCTTCTAGTAGATTTGCACTTATATTCCTCAAGGAAGTCTATACTGGCTTTCGAAATCCCGAAACGCTTTCTCACCGCTAGGGAGAGAAAATCATGAACTGCAGGGTCCGGGTTTTCTGTAATGAAGCACAGACAGTTGACTTCTGGACTCGCCGGGTCAGAACTGGATCTGGTAGTGGTACAAACTTCAGCTACAGTTCCAATGCCAGGAGGAACCACACGCTGTTCGGCCACTTGTGGGCCACTATTGCCGCTACCCTTTGAAGGATCTCAGTTTGTTGAGGACCCTCAACAGAAGGTTGTGAGCAGGGAACAGATAAATCTTGGACCATCTGTTCCAGTCGAGGGACATCGCGTCCACTGCTTCCGCTAAGGGGTCCTTGTACGGGGCACGTACAGGGGCAACTTCTTGTTGTCTTTCGTCGCAAAGAGGTCTATCTGCAGTTCTGGGACTGATTCAGAATGAAGGAGAATGATCCTGCGTCTAAGGACCATTCCGACTCTATCGGTGTGAACCTAGATAGAGCGTCCGCTGTCACATTGCGGACTCCTTGAAGGTGAACTGCCGACAGGTACCACTTCTTCTTTTCCGCCAATCGGAAGACGGCCAACATCACCTGGTTGAGAGGTGGTGACCTCGATCCTTGTCGATTCAAGTATCTCACAACTACCTCGCTGTCTATCACCACTTTATGTGGAACGAATGACGCGGGGAGACTTTCTTTAAGGTAAGGAGCACTGCCCTAGCTTCTAGAAAGTTTTATGAGAAAGGTCTTGAATAGCCTGGACCAAGTCCCCTGGACTTTTTTCCGATGAGAGTGACCTCCCCATCCCTCCTTCGAGGCGTCTGAGTGAATCGTCACCGACGGGGGAGGTGGCTGAAGAAGAACCTGACTTCTTTAGATGTCTGGCTTGGGACCAAGGCCTGAGAAGAGTACTTAACCGAAGCGGCTGGTCTTCTCAGATCTCTTCACGCGTTTGATGCATAACTTCTCCAAACTCCGATTGCATCCTTTAGCTGTGCTCTTAGCACTGGGTCTGTCACCGAAGCAAACTGGAGAGAGCGCAGTACTCTCTCCTGCTCGTGTCTTGATATCCTTTCGGAATCTTGAAGTCTCTTGACAGAACCCGCTATCTCCTTCCTTTTCTTCGCCGGGGTGGAGAAACGGTGTGACAAAAGGTCCCAGTGGATCTTAGCCACTGGAACTTTTGAGATTGAGAAAGTCGAGACTTTTTTCTGTTGATCTTGAAGCCTAGGTACTCTAGGAACTGGATCACTTGACTGGAAGCTTGCAAGCATTCTGTCTCGGATGCTGCCCACACCAACCAGTCGTCCAGGTAGGCTACTACCTGAATTCCCTTTAGGCGAAATTGTTTGAGAGCTACGCTCGCAAGCTTCGTAAAAATCCTTGGGGCTATGTTTAGCCCGAATGGCATGGCTCCGAAGGCGTATAGTCTTCGTTGTAGCCTGAACCCTAGGTAGGGGGAGAGTCGATGGCTAATTGGAATGTGCCAGTAGGCGTCTGACAAGTCTATAGAGACGGAATATGCCCTCTTGGGCAGTAAGGTCCTTATGTGTTGCAGTGTTAGCATTTTGAATTTGCAATTCACTATGAACTTGTTGAGTGGCGACAAGTCCAGAATGACTCTGAGCTTTTCCGAGTCTTTCTTGGGAACACAAAACAGCCTCCCTTAGAAATTGATGGGCTTCACCCTTTTTTCTCCAACAGTTCTTGAACGTACTCCTCCATAACGGGGGTGGAGTGTGGGAAAAACCGAAGGTACGGGGGTGGAGTGCTGTACCAGCTCCCGCCCAGTCCATTCTTGAGTAGGCTGTGGGCCCAAGGATCGAGGTCCACCGATCCCGAAATTTCAGAAGTCTCCCTCCTACCGGTATCACCTCACTTGGACTGCCGTCCTGAGGTCTTGCCTTCCTGACCACGACCACCCCTGAATCCCCTTCCCCTTGAGGGGCGTCTAGATGAGCCTCTGGCTGCTCCTCTAGGCTTTGCTCGAAAGGAAGTAGACTGCCCTTCGAACGCTGGGGTGAATGCCGTGGACTGTGTCGACACGGCCTGGGGTACCCACTGAAAGGTGGTCGGGGTTTGTGCCACGATCTGGGGCACTGGGGGCAATGGCAATTGCAGTTGCTGTTGCTGTCTAAGAGGCTTGGCTGGCCGAGACGGTAGCCTAGTCCTCATAGTCTTCCTCTTTAGTTGAGGACCCTCATCCGTGGAAGACTTTCTTTTGATAGCCAGGCCCCACTTCTAGAGAAGGTTTCTATTCTCCAAGGCGGCTTTATCAACAACTTCTTTGACCAAGTCGGTAGGGAAAAAGGTCTTTTCCCAAAATGTTGGAGGAGATTAGTTTCTTTAGCTCGTGCCTCACCGTAGCCGAGGTAAACACGAACTCCCTACAAGCTCTCCTTGCCTTGACGAAGCCATAAAGGTCCTTCGTCACTGTGGCCAGATGAGGCTTGGCCACTACCATGAACATTTCATGGACCTTGGGGTCACTTGCCATCGTCTCGAGAGTAGTCTGAAGAGACATTGAGGCAGTCAGTCTTTCTTTTGTATCGAACTCACTTCGCAAAAGAAAGTCAGACAGCTTAGGGAGGTCCTTGCCGAACTGACGTCCGGCAATATCAGCCTCCAACTTTCCCACTGAGAACGTAAGATGGACGTCCTTCCAGTCTTTGTGGTCCATAGGCAGGGCCAGCGACAAGGGTTTACACTCCTCTAGGGAGGGGCAAGACTTGCCGGCCTCGATTGCTTTTAGTACAGCCAGAAACCCTTTCTGTAAAAGGGGGAAGGCTCTAGTAGGCGAGGACACAAAGGAAGGGAGCTTCCTATTCAATGCAGCTACCTTTAAGTTAGAGAAGCCCCTCTCTTTCATCGAGGATGAAAGTAGAGCTTGAGCCTTAGCATGGTCCATCACTATGACCTCCTTCGGCTCTGTCTCCTCCTTTGAAGCTGGTTCCTTCCTCAGCCGGACATAACAGTCCGGATATGATGCCTTGCTGGGCCAGAATTCCACCCTCTAGGGGAACTGAGCCCAGCTTATCCGAGATGACGATCTTTCCAGTCGTCATCGGCATGTGCTCAGCATACTTCCATGGGTTAGCATCTGAGCACAAGGGAAGGTCTTTCACATTGAGCTTTTTCTGGGGCCCATGTGATTCTGCAAGGCACTGCATTCGCAGTTCCATTGCAGCCGCCTTCTCCTGATTCTCCTTCTGCATTTGTTGGATCATTCCAACAATAGAAGAGAGGGCCTGTCCCAGCTCTACTGGGAGACCGGCCGATGTAGAGGGGCTTGAACTTCATCCTGGGCTTCTGCCAGGAGGTCTTCCTCTTGACACCCGTCCACATCAGACATCCTGTCATTTAGCTGGATGTCTTGCATCGCGACCGCGACTTCAGCATCCACCTGGATCTGAACTTAGGGGATCTCCTCTTGAGGCTGGGGAATCACTGCATCAGCTGATGCCTTAGGGAAAGGATACGCCCTCATCTTCTCACTTGGAAGATAAGGGCCAGAAGTGTTCTTTTGGAAGCCCCTTACCCAGGTACGAAGCTTCTTCCTAGCTATTTAAATGTCTCATTAATCAGGTTAGTGCACACAGTACATACCTGAGGGTCCCAATACCGGAGATCATCCTTGGAGACAGCGTATGCTGCGTGTCTCCTACAAAACTCATGTCCGCAGAGGTTCTTGCTGCTGACATTGCAGAAAGCACTTCCCCACTTCGGAGTGTCCTTCTGTAAAGAGAAGAAATTTCCATGAGTATCAAGTGAACTATGTATCACTGGATATGCATAGTATAGCATAACAATTCAGAAAGGAAAGACACACACTTGTGTTTCCCTCACAAGCCATTGTTGCAGCCTTCCAGATAATAAAATCAAAAATGGTTTATCTCTTCTAGAGTAACCAATGCAAGGTTTCCAGAGGAAACAGGTGGAGCTCACACCTAAGCAATGATTTTAAAATCCTGGATAATAGACAGGGAAGAACTCAGCTTCCTATCTGAGGGCAACAGCAAAGGGATGTGCAAGAAAACACAATAGTGTTAGAAGATACAGTGCTGTACCAAAACCTTTACTATAGTTTTCTTCTTACTGTATATGCTATACAGAAGAATACTAGTACAGTATAGGGGGATGTGTGCCGGCCTGCCTTTGCCGGCCGGCACACACCACAACTAGCTTTAAAGTATACTACTTAACAGCTATAGGGCGGCAGCACTCTGGTTCAAATGCCTGTGCCGGTCGGCAGCAACTGCCGGCCGGTAACAGCCAGTGTTGGCCGGCAATGGCTGCCGGCCAGCAACTACACAAGGTAGTACCCAGCTGCCGGCCACACTCTTGGTGACCGGCAGACAAGGACTGACATAAGCCGGCCGGCAAAGGTACAAGACCGATGCCAGCCGGCAGCAAAAGAACCAGAGGACTACACCTGCCCGGCTGCCGGCCTCATAGGCCGGCAGCCGGGACAGGTACAGCACTAGAAGAAAAATAGAATGGATGCCGGGATAAGAGTGTACACAACCTCCAAGCCCGGCAACCGAAAGAGTGCATATAAGGAAGGGGAGAAACTAATTCAGGCTTCCTTGACCAATGCCGTCCGGCTCTGCCGGCAGGCATGGATGAGGGACCAAGAGAGGTCCGGGCAGCACTCGAAAACATAAGACCCTTGCCGGCCAGCAGCTCTGCCGGCCGGCAATGGGCTGAGTCAATTCCACATCCCAACCTATACTAGGTCCAGAAGTAGAACGACGTACAGTACAGTAAGACCCCTGCCGGCCAGCTCTGCCGGCCGGCAAGGTACAGTACAGTAATGGCTAGGCCATTACGGAGATAGAGGGGGAAGGAACAAGAGGGTCCTGCCAACCTTGCTTTAGTGACAGATCACCCGCAGCCAAGAAACTTATCTTAGCCTAAGGGAGATCTAAGGGGAAAGGCCAGCAATACTTGCCAGCT
>NC_090746.1:77678112-77685612 GCF_036898095.1 Palaemon carinicauda
AATAATACGTACCAGGCAGCATATTTAATGGCTGTCTGAGCAAAGATCCGGTACTGATTTTGGCCTTATGGCAGCGTTGTAAACGTTTTAGAGTCTTGTATTCTACATGATTACATTATTGATTGCTGTTGTGATCACCTGTCAATTATGTGGTTATTCTATTCAAGCAGAATGCCCCCTATCCTCTGCTACGAGTAACATCCTTTTTTGGAACTTCTGAGAGAAGCAATATCCCCTCAGTCTTTAGAACTTCAAGAGTTTGGGCTCAAATTTTTCGAAAGATTTATATCTAAGATTAAGCTAGTCTCTATCAAGGTTCTTTAAGGGGTTGTTCGTATATTACGCGGAGGTTATATAGAGTTTTCGCGAGAGTTTGGGCATATATTTTGCGCGAGTTAGCGACGGAATTTCGTAAAATTTCGATGAAATGAAACGAAGGCTGGAGCTAAAATTTTGTAGCAGTTATAACAGAGATTTTTCAATGGTTTAAACAGAGATATCACGAAATGTTGTCATGAGTTTTTGACAACAGTTTTACTGAGATTGGGAGCAAGTAAACGGTCTGTTTCTTTCGACTTCTTACATGTATGATTATTCTGCTCGCTGGAGTCTTGCTTTTTAAAATCTTGGATACGATATTTGCCCATTTTTATAACAGACGATATAGACTTCTCCATAAATTCAATTTCATAGCTATTCTTTCAACACATGACTGCAAATTCTACTCGCCAGAGTCTTCCTTTTTAAAATCAATGATACGATATCTGCATTTTTTTTTTTTTTTATGAAAAACAGTATAGACTTCTCCAGAAACTCATTGCCATGGTTGTTCTTTCAACAAATGACTGCTGGCAATAAGATCCCCTATTGTATGTACAAGCTTCAATAGGATCTTTGTCGAAACACGAACCAACTCGCGCCAAGCTATTCTCCTAAGAAGGCCCCTGTGATCTTTATGTCCGCGGTTAGAGGCCGTTGCTCACTCGTTAAAAACATTAATCTAGGCACAGCCAACAAACATAACGGTCTGATATTGTGTGAAGGGAGGCTGGAGTAGGGGAGACGAAAGAAATAGTCTTTTTGTATATTTCCTATTCTCCTATAATTTTTCTGTTTTAACTAGCATTGGTAATTCTCCACGTAGCGATCGCTCTCTATGTAATTTGCATGAAGTATTGCCTTTGCTATTCATTTCTTAGGGTAATAAGGCTAAGCAAGTTTTTGTTTGTTTGTTATTGTCGTAGGGAGGATATACATATATGATCCTGTCTCTATAAAGTAGCTTCTCTTTGAATGGCTTTACTGCCAAAACGTCAGAGTACTTGATAGAAAATCAGAGGGACCATAAATTCTCCTGTCATGAAAGACTAGTTGAGTATCAAACAAAAATCTTATTCTTTCTTCTTTCCGCATTTTGCTGGCATGACCATGCCAGTATATTTCACAAAATATATATCATAAGCATTCCTTAGGATTTTTTAATCATACTTATTCCTTTTAACTCTTAAGCTGTTTCCAAGCTAGGGATGACTCATGTAATCAACGCTACAGTCAGTGATTCATTCATATAAGAACTGAATCATCAATGGAAATCCAGTTGAGAAACCTCCAACACAGTTTCTCCTTATACTCACACAGGAGGCTAATTACCAGTAAGTCTAACACTCCTACATAGTACAAAACTCAACTTTATCTTGCTAGCATAACCAGAACCAGAGTATTCAGGTCCCATCTGTTCAGTATTTTTAAATTCTTCAGCTCTGTTTCCAACAATACAAATCTGACTAATACATTCTTCTTAGCAATTATATCACCTGTATTCTTTCCATATGACCATACCATCGCAAGACAATATGGTTACCGCTTTTACTCCTGCTAAATTTCCCCACACTACCTCTAACAATTCAATATTTCTCTCATTTTCTATACGTTTTGTTCTATACAAACAAATGAAATTTATTATCTTTCTAGCTTCAATCTCGTTTCTTTCATGGGCGTTCAACGCCCATACTTGGCTTCCATAAAGGAGAGTTGGCTAAAAACTTCCTTTATCTATTATCAGCATAATTTTAATTGATAATCTTTCTATCTTTTACACATTTTCTTCTACCTTTCTCGCTAATCGTATTAATTCCTTCTCTTTCCAGATAATTAAAGAAATCCATCATTTCCATTCTTCCATCATTTTTATCAACGTTCAATGTTCTATTTACCTTACAATCGCTCATATTTGCTTTCAGTTTTCTCCATTCATAATCACTTAAAAATATATAATTGGTTTCTGCAGTTTTTTTTTCAACAACCTAAAACAAGTATTGCTTTATGCATAGATATTGTTCATTCCACAATCCTTTCTTGTCTCTTGAAGGCCTTGTTTTTGAGTTACACTCATTCTTAAATTCTTCCATTTGGTGATTGCACCTTTTTTCCTTTAGCCAAAAAAAGTATTGTTTTATGTATAAGTATTACCCATTACAAAGCCCTTTCACCAACCTTTATCTTTGTTTTGTAAGAAAACCCACGTATTTCCATTAATAACAATGATAAAATAAGGAAGTGAAAGACTCTACAGGACGTAAACACTAGATTACATCAAACAAGTTAACTTTGATTCCTCGAAGAGTCCATTGATTCTCGGGGCAATTTCCTACAAATCCTTTCCCTTAATTTATCACAATGACGGCCGGGAGAAACGATGGACGATAGGAGCAACGGATGCAAGACGATTAGAGAGAGAGAGAGAGAGAGAGAGAGAGAGAGAGAGAGAGAGAGAGAGAGAGAGAGAGACGATTATGGATATAGTAATGATAATAGAGGAAATAGTGCAAAATTTAACAATAGTACTCAGGGCCACCCATACTAGGCTGGTTTGCTGTGAGCGATCGGACTAAAGTGTCCCACCATCACCAATCTGCACTGGCTAACGTAGTGCTGATAACTAGTTAAATCCTAGATATGAATTGAGGCATGTCTAAGGCCTTTGTCCTGCAATGGACTAGAAAGAGCTACATTTGTTGTTGTTGTTGTTAACTCTTTTAGAGACAACAATAACAAGAAGACTAATATTGATTAAAATGATAAGAAAAAATGATAATGAAAATGACCATAGTAACACTTAAAAATCAAAACAGCATTAACAAAAATAAAAAGAAAAAATAATAATAATACTATCAGACAGCTTAGACGTTTCTACTGTAGCCTTAAGAACATCTATGGAACGAAAACCCATAAAATCTACTTTTAGGGAAGCGAGTGTATCTTTTTTTCTTATCCAGTCCAACTAAAAGTGACAAACGGTAGACGCCAGCCGATATTACCCGTCAAAGCATTGTATCTGCGTGAAAGGCGGACGGCACAATACCAAAAAACCTCATTATAGCGGACTTCCAAATTATGGGACAGTCATTGTACTCCTTTTATTATACTCTCTCTCTCTCTCTCTCTCTCTCTCTCTCTCTCTCTCTCTCTCTCTCTCTCTCTCTCTCTCTAGATACGGGAACGTCTTGTTACTTTTAAATTCATTTTTGTGGGTCAGATCTACACAATATGTTCATAATATTGTCGATAATTTCTTCAATTAATATATCTGATAAAAATTAAAATGGTTTGCTTATGCATACATTTATGCAAGCATATTATATATATATATATATATATATGTGTGTGTGTGTGTATATATATATATATATATATATATATATATATGTATATATATATATATATATATATATGAAGAGAGAGAGAGAGAGAGAGAGAGAGAGAGAGAGAGAGAGAGAGAGAGATTCCTGAATGAAATTGTCTGTTGAACAGAAAAATACACTGAATACATTATTGTCGTTACTTGAATTTTCATCATCGATCTCTATTTTTATTTTCACTTCCATTGGGATCAAGATTACTTCAAACCTTCACTATTTAAATAACTGCAGCAATAGTAGTAATAGTATTAGTAGTAGTCGTAGTAGGTAGTAGTAGTGGTAGTAGTAGTAGTAGTAGTAGTTTTTGTTGTTACCGTAGCAAATTGTAGGCAAAACATAGCACATAAAATGGAAGAACATGGTCTATTGGCAAAAAAAAAAGAATGGAACTGTCGAAACATATACAAGATACCCACGAGAGGAAGACAGTTGCTACTCATTTCTCAACACGGTAAATATGTGCCCAACCCCTACCAACCAACGGAATGATGTTTAACTGACTTAAGAATGATGTGTTGTCGACATCGGAATGACGAGTTAACAACTTATGAAAGATATGTCACTGACATAGGAATGACATGTCGCAAACTTATGAATCATCTGTCACTAACATAGGAATGACGTGTTGTCAACTTGTGAATGATCTGTTGCTGGCATAGGAATGACGTGTCGGCAACTGATGAGAGATGTGTCATTGACATAGGAATGACGTGGCGCCAACTTATGAATCATCTGTCACTAACATAAGAATGACGTGTTGCCAACATATGAAAGATGTGTCAATGACATAGGAATGACGTGTCGCCAAGTTATGAATGATCTGTTGCTGGCGTAGGAATGATGTGTCGCCAAATAATGAAAGATGTGTCACTGACATAGGAATGACGTGTCGTCAAGTTATGAATGATCTGTTGCTGGCATAGGAATGACATGTCGCCAACTTATGAAAGATTTGTCAATGACATAGGAATGACGTGTCACCAAGTTATGAATGATATGTCACTGGCATAGGAATGATGTGTCACCAAAATATGAAAGATGTGTCACTGACCTAGAAATGAGGTGCCGCCAACTTATGAATCATCTGTCGCTTGCATAGGAATGACGTGTCGCCAACTTATGAAAGATCTGTCACTAACATAGAATGAAGTGTCGCCAACTTATGAAAGATTTGTCACTGACATAGGAATGACGTGTCACCAAGTTCTGAATGATATTTCGCTGGCATAGGAATGACGTGTCACCAAGATATGAAAGATGTGTCACTGACATATGAATGACATGTCACAAGCTTCTGAAAGATGTGTCACTGACATAGGAATGACATGTCGACAAGTTATGAATGATCTGTCACTGATGTAAGAATGATCTGTCTCCTACTTATGAATGATGCGTTGCTGACATAGCCATGACTTGTCGCCAACTTATGAATGATCTATCACTAACATAAGAATGACGTGTAGCCAACTCATGAATGATATGTAGCCGACATAGGAATGATGTGTCACCAACTTATGAAAGATGTGTCACTGACATAGGATGTGTTGCCAAATTATAAATGATCTGTCGCTGGCATAGGAATGACGTGTCGCCAAGTTATGAATGATATGTCACCAAATTAGGGATGACGCATCGCCAACTTTTGGATGATCTATCGCTTGCATTGGAATGACGTGTCACCAAGTTATGAATGATCTGTCGCTGGCATAGGAATGACGTGTCACCAAGATATGAAAGATGTGTCACTGACATAGAAATGAGGTGCCACCAACATATGAAAGATGTGTCACTGACATCGGAATGACGTGTCGCCAATATATGAATGATCTGTCGCTGGCATAGGAATGACGTGTCGCCAACTTATGAATGATGTGTCACCAACTTAGGAATGACGTGTCCCCAACTTATGAGTGATCTGTCGCTGAAATAGAAATGATGTGTCACCAACTTATGAATGATGCATCACTGACATTGGCATGACGTGTCGCCAGCTTATGAATGATCTGTCGTCGACATAGGAATGACGGGTTGCCAACTTATGAATGATATGTCATCGACATAAGAATTTGTCACCAACTTATTATTGAAATGCTGCTGACATAGGAATGACGTGTCGCCAACTTATGAATGATCTGTCGTCGACATAGGAATGAGGTGTCGCCAACTTATGAATGATCTGTCGTCAATATAGGCCTGACGTGTCACCAACTTATGAATGATATGTCGTTGACATAGGAATGACGTGTTACCAACTTATGAATGATCTGTCGTTGAGATAGGAATGACGCGTCACCAACTTATGAATGATCTGTCGCTGACGTAGGAATGCTGTGTCACCAACATATGAATGATCTGTCGTCGACATAGGAATGACATGTTGCGAACTTGTGAATGATCTGTCCCTGACGTAGGAATGACGTGTCTCCAATGTATGAATGATCTGTCACTGATGTAGGAATGGCGTGTCTCCAACTTATGAATGATGTGTGGACGACATAGGAATGATGTGTTGTCAAATTTTGAACGATGTGTCATCGACAAAGGAATGATGTATTACTGAAGTAGGGATGATATGTCGTCGACTTAGGATTGACATGTCCTCAATTACGGAATGACATCTCGTCGACTTACGAATGTCACTTAAATGACTTATGAATTGTGTGTGTGTCCAACATAGGAATGGCATGTCACCGGCTTTTGAGTGAGGTGTCGCCGATGTAGGAATGACGTACTGTTAACATGGGAATGACGTATTGCCAAGATAGGAAGAACGTGTCGCCATCCTATGAATGATGCATCTCCAACGTAGGAATGATGTGTCGCTGACATATGAAGGATGTGTCGCCTACATAGGAGTGATGTGTCGCCACCTTATTAATGATGTGTCACCGACTAGGGACGACTTGTCGCCAACATATGAATGAGGTGTTGTCGACATAAGAATGAGTGTCACTGACACATGAATGAGGTGTCGCCGATTTAAGAATGTTATGTTGCCTACTAATGAATGAGGTGTCACTGACGTAGGAATGATGTACCATCGACCTAGGATTTGGATATAGACGAAGGATGGAACGTTTGAATTTATTTGATCTACAAAATCGACGACTAACGGGACAATTAATAGAGGCTTCCTAAAATCTTGAAGGAATATCAAATGTATATTACAACAATCTATTCACGCCTAGCACAAATCAGTCGAGATGTAACGGATACAAACTGGAATTGAAAAGATACAACGCCATGAAATGTGGTAATTTCTTTCCATACTAAATAGCAAAGACATGGAAGACTTCCAACTGATGTAATAAACAGAAACACGGTAAATGAGTCCAAGAATAAGTTATAAAAGATCATAAAAATGCTCTAAAGAACAAATGGAGTCTCCCTAGATGGACTAAAGAGTCTTTGAAATATCCAAAATTCTTGCAACTCTCTCTCTCTCTCTCTCTCTCTCTCTCTCTCTCATGAAAGTTAAGAAACTATATGCATACGACATTGGGAAAGACCTACTCTCTCTCTCTCTCTCTCTCTCTCTCTCCTCTCTCTCTCTCTCTCTCTCTCTCTCTCATGAAAGTTAAGAAAGTATATGCATAGGCTATTGAGAAAGACCTACTCTCTCTCTCTCTCTCTCTCTCTCTCTCTCTCCTTCTTCAAGGAAAACTCAAGACGCCCCAGCAGGTATATACATAGACTTGAGATCCGGATATTAAAGAGGGAGTGGATCCGCTTACCTGAGAATCCAATCCAAAGTTAAAGCGACTCGATATCCCTTAACACTCTCATTTCCATTTGCTTCCAT
>NC_090746.1:77693112-77705612 GCF_036898095.1 Palaemon carinicauda
GATACTGCTGGATAAATTTAATATTAGGATATATATATATATATATATATATATATATATATATATATATATATATATATATATATATATATATGCGTAAAAATCACAGGAAAACGTGATGCTCAGATGCAGAAGAACCACAGGGAAAATGAAAATACGGAATATTTAGACCTAAGCTACCATTCATTAAAGGAAACAATTATTTTATATAGTATGCACAAGTATATTGGCACTATATAGTGTTATGCTAGATATAAGTATTGATATATACATGATTATATGTTTATGATATTAATGTTGTATACATATAAATGTATATATGCATATGTATGTATGTGTATATATGTATATATGTATATATGTATGTGTATGTATATGTATGTGTATGTGTATGTATTTATGTATATATGTATATGTATTTGTATCTGTATGTGTGTATATATATGTATATATGTGTATATGTGTATATATATATATATATATATATATATATATATATATATATATGTATATGTATGTATATATATATATGTATATATATTTGTATGTTTGTGTATGTTTTGCTTATGTATTTATATAGATAAGGCTACCGCATTGACATATAAATAAACTTTACTAAAAGTAAAAAAAGAAGAAAACAAGAATATACCCGCCACTAGAAATGACCCTTTTTAGCAGGTGTCTAACGAGCTTGGGGACTCCTCCTACTCAACACCTGAGTCAAGCCCAGGTAACGGGTAAGGGAGTGTCATTGTTCTCTAAATCTCTATATGTATGTTCGTACTTTTGCTTTCCCTATAAATTGTAAGAAACTTCTCTCAATAAATCAGTCCTCTGAGGAAGTATCACGAAACTAGTCAGGACTTAAGTGTATATTCCGTATTTTCATTTTCCCTGTGGTTCTTCTGCATATATATATATATATATATATATATATATATATATATATATATATATATATATCATGGAGGTCTAGGTAGTATGGTTTGAAGGAGGTTTCAATGTTCTGTTGATGAGCCATCTATTAGGTGTAACAATTGGCTGAAATTATGGAATATATTTGCACAGACGCTCACACATACAGTAATATGTTAGGAGATATTAGATACTGCTGGATAAATTTGATATTAGGAGATATTAGATACGGCTTGATAAATTTGATATTAGGAGATATTAGACTCTGCTGGATAAATTTGATATTAGGAGATATTAGATACTGCTGGATAAATTCGATGTTGGGAGATGTTAGATACAGCTGGATAAGCTTGATATTAGGAGATATTAGATACTGCTGGATAAATTTGATATTAGGAGATATTAGATAGTGCTGGATAAATTCGATGTTGGGAGATGAGTTAGATACGGTTAGATAAGTTTGACATTGGGAAATATTGTTAGATATTGTTAGAATAAATAGATTTTGATATACGAGTCATGTATAGTTGAATTAACTGGATGTGCAGAGATGAGAAGGATACTTAGAACAACACGCCCTCACACACAAAAAAAAGGGAAACTATTGTAAGACCAAAGGACTAAATTATCAATGTTCTTCCTAAACTTACTTACTTTGTGGTTGTTTTACTGTTGTATGCAGTTAATTCTATCGTCCACCACCGCCCTTCTATAACTAAGGCCTTATTTTCTGGAAATAAAGTTCCATTTTCTAAGAAAAAGTTTTAAAGAATATTAGAATTATTCAATGTCATATTTTTTGGGAGAGAAATAATTAACGTAATATTAAGCATAATTTGCAAGATTATTCAGAAATTGTCAACTAACCTCATAGAATGTGTTTAAAAAGGGTTGAATTTTTTATTAAAGTTAACACAAGTAATGGGGAAATAACCCCCCCCCCTCTCTCTCTCTCTCTCTCTCTCTCTCTCTCTCTCTCTCTCTCTCACCTATGAAAGAGACGTAGTGAGAAACTTCTAACGCTTTCTGGAGAGAAGTAATCTTGGACGCTTCGTCCATCCCGAAACTTAATGTCTTGTTAGGGATAGACTGAAGTGTGCCTCCACTCAAGAAAACTATTAGGGTAAAGAGAAAAGTTTCTATGATTACCTATAAAATACAAAAGTGAAAAATCTTCGCATTTGAAGCTGGTGTAGTAATGCTGATACTTATGTTAAACATGATGAAAGTTTTGTTAGAACTATTCTAGAAAACCATGTGTCAATAATACTCTCAAACAATCACCTAAGTCGGGTACGAGTTATATTATTTGAAGTAACAATTACTTTGATTTCAGATATAGTTATACTATTCGTAATAGAGTTGTTTATTAGGTAACGATAAGTGTCTGCAGTGACATTTTATGGCAGACATCTTATTATATCAAGAAATGTACAATTAAGTTATTATATCTAAAAGTATACTATCAATACCTAACTAGTAGCATCCTGTAATTGATTATTCTATATAGCTTCTTATTTTTTACTGTCATAAAAATCTCTTAGTATCATCTACGAACATAATTATCATTACCCATGTTGGGAGGTTGATGCAACGACAGATTATTCTTGTTGCATTACTACATACTGTATATAAAAGATTGTTCTAACAGGTTAAACATAGCTCAGAATCTACTAGATCAAGCATCTTCCTTAACCAAAGAATGGACACAAAAGACCCAACTCTGACCTGTAACTGATGATCCTTTAAGGTAACATTTGACTTCTAATTTCGAGCAAGCTTTAAGAAGATTAGTGACGATGATGGAAAGCTCCCTTTTTTGACAGGCAAATGCTGCAGGGATGCCCCTTTCGCTTGACAAAGGGGAGAAATGAGTGGAGTGTGACTGCCGTGTGCTGGGCAGGAAGTCACAAGGGTAGTTAACTGTGAACCCAGAAGGCAGATGGAGGCGTGACAAACGTCTTTTTTTGGCTGTAGAGTGCCACAGAGCTGCTACTAGACGCAGCTCGCTCTCTTGACGTTGTGGTTTCTCGGTGACATCCCACGCAGGGTCGATGCTTCTTACTAGAAAGAGGGAATCTGGACATAGGGCTGCCCCATGCTTGTGTTGCTTCGCTTTTGTATGGATGTCCAGAAACATCCTTGGTAGAAGTAACTGCAGGTCAGTTCCTAATCGAGGCCAGTCTAGTTTCTGAAGTGCTTTGGTACGCATCACAAAAGGCGCCTCAATGGATTGACAAAGCTGACATTCAAATAAGGATGTTGTGTATCCTCGAGTATATACAAGTTGACCTCCTCCTTCAGCTACTTGAAGACAACCCGCCCTCCAGCGACCATCTTGTCCTTTTCCAGCACCCCCTACAGCCCAGACTCCAGACCACTCAGCCACCCACACAAGTCTCTCTAGCCTAGAATGGTTCGTCATTTGAGTTAGTTTTGTTCCTAGGAAGACATAAGGAGTTTTCACATGGCTTAGAATTCTTTTTAATGCTTTTGCAGTGGATGGACGGGGCTTCTCAATCAATAAGTTTGGCAAACCTTCTATGTTGGCATCTGTGACTAGTCGAATAGGTAATCCAGGATAGATGCGCCTGAAATCATCAAGCAGATGGGATAAGTGATCCCTCTCAATATCCCATAGGATGGCTGTGATTACCTCTCTCAAGGGTAGAGAGGAGCAGTTCATGGTGAAGTACCCTGTATGATAGCGTGGGTATCCTGCACGGGATCCTAGGTACTGTTCAGGACAGGCAAGACGCCCATCGACGTGTCCTGGAGCTGCGAGAATAGCTTCTTGGCTTGACTTTCGTGAACCTTGATTTTCTAGATTCTCAATCAGAGGAAGATGAAGGACGGAGGCTAACTGGCGAAGGAGGGTTCTCGTAGCTCGGAGCTGAGTGCTCAAAGCTGATGGTGCCAAGGGCTGGTCGAGACTGTCCAAGGCTGCTGCTACCTGGTGAAGGGAGCGTTCAAATACGTGCCAGTAACTGTGAGGTGGACCCCTGCGCGACAAGCATTCCTGACAAGCCTCGGCTCCCCCCTCAGCCCACTTGGGTCCTGTTTCTGCTATTACTTTGGATGCATGTCTGTCAGTCAAAAAAAAAAAAAAGCACAATGAAAAACAATGGAAGAAACATGTTCTTCATATGGGCAACTTTCCTATCACAAAAAGACAAAAATTATATCTACCACTATTAGTAAATACAACCAACTATCAGAGTCATAATAACATTTTTATTGGAAAAATCAATGCCAAAAACCTAGAGAACATGAATACTTGTTATGATCAACTGACCTGGGATTCGAACCCGAAGTGGTGAGAGTCAAGGAGATTAGTAGTAAGGTCCAGGAACACGAGGCAATGCAGAGGAGCACTAGCTGAACAGCCGCTTGTCTTTTCTCTCGTGAACACCACACGCGCCCTCTGCAGGCTCGGCCCTGACATAGATCCTCAGCCATGGTTTCATCTAAGGATAAAAGTTAGATATATATGTTATTTAATCTTCGGTTATTTCGTTGCATCTTTCCCTGCTTATTCGTTATGTTTTTCAGTTTCATATATATCAAAATAGTTACGAGATTATGTATATGAATATTCCAAATAGTTGAATCATATGAGTCCTATAAGGTAAAATACAATGTGTATTTAAGTATGTTACTCTGTATGTAACACTGTTAATCTAAGGGATATAAGCTCCACTTATAAGTACCTGAAAACATAATACAAAGCAAAATAATATGAGAAATAGGTTACATGCTCGATGGTAATAAAAAAAATAAGTTATTTATTGTTGAACTAATTTCATGGCTATGCTATTTTCACATAGGAAGAATAAAATTTTTGTAACCAATACATATACTCGTATGCCTTCCAGTTTCAAAAAAGGGTGAATGAGATATCTATATTCTCTTACCTGACCTAAAAAAGGAAGAAAGGACTAGAACATATAAAGATGCTGAATGTTTTAGTAAGCGTTTGGAAAACCCAGGTATAGAGTGCCAACGCTTGATGATATTAATATGTGGACAGGAAATCTAAATGTGATATAATATAACAAATAATAAATCTTTTTTTATTCTATTGCATTTGCAAGCTAATTAGGACTTATTGTCCCACTCATATATGACATTAGTTTTTAAGCTCATAGTCATTCCAATTTTGCTGATTTTCTGGGTCTAATTGTGGAATAATCCCACTTTACTTATTCCTGTGATTCTATTAAACATTCAAACAATTATTAGTAGATGAAATAGCCAGAACCTCCCCAGCCCCCCTCAGACCAATTACCTATAATCTGGTAAATGTTTGGACGCTAGATAATCTAGATTCTAGAATCAATATGCTAAATTCCGAATGCTTAAAATTTTACATTTTTTTATGAATATTATTGCTAAATATTCTTTATTTTCTACATATAGTTAGTCGCTAGAGCTTTTCTGAATTATCAATCTCTAGAATAATTTGAAAAGGGATTGGATAATTTATTGAAGAATAAGTAAATATCTTTATGGCTTTCTAATGGAAATCATTTATCTGTTCTGAAGTAAAATATGGCTTTATGGCTTTCTAATGGAAATCATTTATCTGTTCTGAAGTAAAATATTCTTTCATCACATCCCTTCAAATTAAGTGAGAGCTGGTAAGTGTTTTATAAGTTAAATGATGATAGTTCACCTGTGATAACATTACAACAGTTGTAGAAGAAGGGAGGTAAACGAAAACATTAACCACCAGAGAGCAGTTGTAATTATAATAAAAACTTAATTTTGGAGATTCTATGGAATAAAAATTCATAATATGATTTAATTCAGGTTATAAAATCCAATGTAACATAAATCAACGACGTGAAACTGTTATCTAAATTAAATAAATTATGAAATGAAAGAAAATATTAAAAATCAAGAATTCCTTGAAGGAAGCTCTGAAAAACGGTAAAACTTGAAACAGTGAAACCAGTAAATCTTTTTTTTCCACAGTATTTGCACTTTCCATAAGTTAGTTGCCTCGCCAGCAGAAAGGAAAAGAGAAAGGGAGAGAGAAAGAAAGGGAGAAAGGGAGGGAAAATCTTGACAAGAAATGGCCTTTGGATACGAGAACGAAGCGGTGCAGCACGAAGGGGAAGGCGGGTGGGGGTGGGGTGGGGTGGGGAGGGGCGTGTTAAGACTGTCTGGGATTACCCGATGTGTGTATTCTCTGTATATTGTTTATGTGACACCCAAGATGGTGGGACTTGGCAGGCAATCAACTGGGTTGATAGAAGAAGAAGAGGGAAGGAAGAAGCGCCCCTTTTTCTTACACCGGATGAATATGGTTGGTGACGGGGTTGTCTCTCTTTTAATTTGTTCGATGCGGTCATGTGAGTTTTGTGAAATGGGGCGTGTGTTTGCTGTATACATACACACACACAAGTCCTTGGGACGGTTTCTGAATACACATACAAACACTAGTCTCTGGGACGTTTGCTGTATGCATATTCACACACAAGTCTTCGGGACGTTTGCTGTATACATATTCACACACAAGTCTTTGAGACGTTTGCTGTATACACATATGAAAACAGGTTTTGGGGACGTTTGCTGCATACATATATATACACAAGTCTTTGGGACGTTTCTTGTATACACATAAAAACACATGTCTTTGGGACGTTTGCTGTATACAGCATGTTTGCAGATGTTTGCAGTATATACATATACAGACAAATGTTTGGGAAGTTGATGTTTATACAAAGGCACATAATATTTTGGAAGTAGGCTGTACTTGGGTCTACATGCGCACACAAGTCTTTCTACTGAATTTCAAAGGTTAGTATAGCATTATTGAATATGCTTATGATAGTAAAATATCAGAAAATTATGTTTTCCAAATACAACTTCAATGTGACAGTTTAAAAGTTAATGAAACTTATTATATACTCCACTTATTTTGATTTCTTGTTTTAGAAACGTGAACCAGATATTTAGATATGTAAAAATCTAATGACTGCATTCATATTCACAATCCCCTTTGCCGGAAACTCCGTTGCTAATTTTACACAATAAGCTATTTTCTATTCTACCCAAAAATGGAACGAGCCCAAATAAAAAAGGAGACATAACTTATCTTTCTTTTAAAGGCACAAATTCATTTTCATTCGAATGACTCCTGGAATCAATGGGAAGTCCTTCACCTTTCAATATCATCTCCTTTTCCAAAAAATCCTGAAAAGTCCTGCAACTCTCCCCTTAAACTCTCAAGAGCCCATGTGTCCCAAGCGAGTCCTTATGCATATCCTCCCTCTTCTGGTTCCCTGTTCCTTGAGTCTTTCTCAGCCGTCGACTTCAAAATAAGCCCGGGCCAACTTTCCTAATTTGCCCCCGGAGGCCGGCGATGAATCCGAGGAACTTTAATAAATTCCCACCTCCTAAAACTAACCTTGCGGTTTCCCATGGAATAAAATTAATAAAACTTGATTCACCACCGGAATGAGAGAGAGAGAGAGAGAGAGAGAGAGAGAGAGAGAGAGAGAGAGAGAGCGAAGAGGTTAAACTGTTCATATGTATGCGAGCGGGGACTTCTCTCTACTTACAAATTGTTCCGAACTATTAATGGCACACAACAAATTACCCATTATACGCCACGCAGAGAGAGAGAGAGAGAGAGAGAGAGAGAGAGAGAGAGAGAGAGAGTATAGGTTGCATAAAGAGGGATCCCTCATTCTCTTGGAATGAACGAGAGAAATATGGCGTTAATGAATAGGTCCTTAGTTTCAATGGGCAAATAAAAAAGCGCAGAAGCAGAGAGAGAGAGAGAGAGAGAGAGAGAGAGAGAGAGAGAGAGAGAGAGAGAGAGAGTAGATTTAATTAAAATAACCTCAATGTTTCGTAAAAAAAAAAAAAAAAAAAAGATATTTGCAGTCAATGTAGCTCCACCATTTTGATGAAATAGGAAATATAATATCTTGAACCCAAATGCATAGAAGCCTATTTCCTTTCTGAGTGAGGATACCCTAACGTAGGGAAAGAGTTTGTGTATTGCCATGACCAACAATACAAAGGTATACTAGTCAGGGCCACCCATACTAGGTTAGTTTGCTGTCAGCAATCAGACTAAAGTCTCCCACCATCATTAATCCGCAGTGACCAGTGTGATGATGATAACTGGTAAAATTCCAGACATAAATAAGGACATGTCTGCGGCATATGTCATGCAGTGGACTAAAAATGGCTGCATTTGTTGTAGCTCTGTATGTGTGTATATATATATATATATATATATACATACAATTGTATATATATGTATATATACATAAATATAAGGAGTGTTAGTGATATATATAGTATTCATATATATTCATATATATACAGTATATATATATATATATATATATATACACACACATATATATATATATATATATATACATATAACGAGTGTTAGGGATATATATTCATATACATACAGTATATATATATATATATATATATATAGGCAAAATTCTAAAAGGTAAACTGTTATTAATAAAAACTTAAAGACCAGGCTCAAGAAAAGTATTGAGAATGGCAACCCCACCGTAAAGTACTTTACGCAATGAGTGTGCATCTGTGTGTGCAATAACAATGACGGCATCTGTCAAAAATATTCAAAACCCCATTATTACCGATCAAAATGGCAACACGTCCAAGACCTGTTAACTTTGACCTAGTCTTGTACCATAATGTATAACGACTCAGTAACAACTCAAAAATTCTAACGACTGAGTAACGACTCGGAAATTCCAAGCGGACGTAAAAATAGCATCTTGTGGTATTACTAAGGAAATTCTCTACAAGACTTGAATAACTCGCGGGGAATTTCAATAAGTGAGAGATACAAATTGAGGTCTGGGTAATGTTTTCGGGCAATTGATCGCAAAAGAAGATTGTTGTTGGGGAAGTTCATGAATATATAAAACGAGTATGAATTTTTCTTTTATTTTTTGAGTGCTGGTAGAATGTGAATTTCTGATATGGAACTGATATTATAGTTTTTTGAAGCTTTATTTATAGCAGAAAAAGAAAAATGATATATAGTATACATAAGTAAAGTAAGGTATATCTATCAATAAAAAAAAATGATCATGATGAATAAAACTAATGTTGGCTTTCAACAAGAAAAAAAATATTATCTGCGTCTGAATTCACTAATATTAAGCTAGATAATTAATCATAGGAGAGAGAGAGAGAGAGAGAGAGAGAGAGAGAGAGAGAGAGAGAGAGAGAGAGAGAGATTCTGGTGCATTGCTCTTTCATTAACGAGTATCTTTGAAGGAAGTCTCCTCTTCCAAAGCCTTCTTCATCTCCCGATTCTTTCCACTTCACCTGTGTCTCCCAAGAGCGAAAGAAAGAAGAAGCAGAAGAAGAGGGAAAAGAAAACTTCACTGAGAAGTTGAGGGAAGGGGTGAGAGGAAGGGGGCGGGAAGAGTAGAAGGGTCCTACTCCCAAAAGCAAATCCTTCTCTTTCTCAGAACTAAATCTTCTGTTAATCACAAAATCCTTCTAATACCGAACTGCTTCTGTCCTCCTCTCCGCTTTCTTTGTCGCCACGGCTCTCCAGCCTTTTCTCTTACTCCCTCTCTTCCTCTTATTACCTTTCTATTCCTCTCTGTTCCCTCTCCAATTATCTCCTTCCTTCATTCCTTACACCAGATTCGAAATAAATTGCTTTAGAGAAATTTTATTGATGTTATCATATATCTATTCACCTATCTATCTATGTATCTATCGATCTATTTATCCATCACTTATATTTCATCTTTACACCAAGGAAAAGGATAGCCTTTATCAATCATTTACTCTCTCTCTCTCTCTCTCTCTCTCTCTCTCTCTCTCTCTCTCTCTCTCTCTCTCTCTCTCTGCACATGCATAAGTGCTCATACATATGTATATATAAACACACGCAAATATATATATATATATTTATATATATATATATTTATATATATATATATATATAAATATATATATATATATATATATATAGAGAGAGAGAGAGAGAGAGAGAGAGAGAGAGAGAGAGAGAGAGAGAGAGAGAGACACAGAGAGAGAGAAATATTCAGATACACTCATATACAATATATATATATATATATATATATATATATGTGTACACCCCTGCATTCACAGCAGTAAGATCCGGCCATTAAAGTCAGAGAATGTAAGTTATTAATTGACCTACAAAGAATGCGCTTGTCAGCTATTAAAGACTCGAGATAAATCAATAACAAGACCTCTTGTCACAGACCACTCACTGAGCCAAGAAAAGAAAAAGAAAAAAAAAAACACTTTTGTATTAACGACCCTTCTGTGTATCAGGGAAGCTTCACCCTTGGGACAGATTCATGATACCTGCTGGAAGGGCAAGGGAAAATGAAGAAGTAAAAATAATGATAATAACAATAATACTGGAGGAGAGATGAAGGGACCTAAGAGGATTTCATGATTCCTGGGTGACATACTAAGAAGGAAATGAAGAAGATAATAATAAATATCCTAACTGCCTTGGAGAGAGGTAAACCAAACGACAATGAAATAGTCGTCGTCAGAGAAATTAGAAAGAGGAAAAACAGCACTCAATCCTATGACAGTCTTAACGACAAAAACAAAAAGCCCCAAGAACGAGAACGGCAGCAGTCAGGCAAGACAGAGTTGGCTGTCAGAGAGGATGTATGGAGGAGGAATGGGCCTGATTCTTCTTTTATGACAGGCCGGAGAGAGAACATTTGATTCACCCCATTACTTTATCATGGCCCGTCGTCAGGCCCCATCTATAATGGTCGGTGGGATACGCCTTCCTGGCGTCCAGTGCCACGTTGCCATGATTCGGTCAGTAGACGATATATAAAAGGCCATGATTAGCAATTCACCGTGGAGTCCAGTGCTGCGGTGCCTCAATTCATGGTCAGATGATAAATAAACAGCCATGATTCGCTATTCACCTTAAGAGTCCAGTGCTACGTTCCCACCAAGCTGGTGAAAACAATGAAGGTTGGGCAGATTTTTTCTATTTTTAATGCATAGAGCAAAAATGAAACTCCAGGGTAACATATACAAGAATAATCCTAATTACCTGACATACTCAAAAAGGAAGTCAAATGGTAATCAAACCACCATGATTAGCTATTAATCCAAGCGTCCAGTGCTGCGTCGCCACGATTTTTTGCCAGGTAATGATAGATAAACCGCCATGATTGGCTATTCCCCCTGGCACACAGGGCTACCAGGTCATAATTCACAGTCAGAAGATAATAAAGAAATAGCTGTGATCTGCTATTCCCCCTGGCACACAGGGCTACCAGGTCACAATTCTCAGTAGAAGATAATAAAGAAATAGCTGTGATCCGTTATTCCCCCTGGCATCAAGAGTCGCGTTGCCATAATTCAGTCAGGTAATGATGAATAAACGGCCATGATTGGCTATTCACCATAGCATCCAGCGCTGTGTTGCCACTAGTCAGGAGATGATAAATAACCAGACGTGATTGGCTATTTATCTTGGCATCCAGTGCTGCGTTGCCACGATTCAGGGTCAGAGGATAAATAAACAGCTTTGATTGGCTATTTACTCTAGCATTCAGTGCAGCATCGCCAAGATTAACTGTCAGATGATAAACGACCGTAATTGGCTACTTACCCTGGCGCCAGTGCTGTGTTGCCCTGACTCACGGTTAGGAGATGATAAATAATCAGCAGTGATTGGGTATTCACCTAGGACTCTAGTGCTATGTTGCCATGATTCGCTGTTAGCTGATGATATATAAACGGCCAGTGCCGTTGCAATGTATTTATATATTTGCGATAAATGATCCGGGGCTGCGGCCTGGAAGGCCAATCAACACCAAGGAGCAACTGAGGAGAAACCTTCTAGTTGTAATATGAGTTGGACACAAGATGGAAGAGAAAAAACTAGTTCTAGGGTATAGTAAAAGAATGAAAACTGAGCGTAGCAATGAACCCGTTTATACAATACAAAAACCTCTAATTATGCCTACAGTGTACCTCATGAGTAGAACAGCTTAGAATTCCAGTTCAAAAGAAAATGTTGATGAGAATCGAATGTCACTATGAGAAATACCAATGTTTGTAAATCATAATTGAGTATGTAAGCTATTTGAATAACTTCAAATATATTATACAATATATTACACAAATATTATTGAAGTAAAATAACAAATTTCATTCTTTTTGAGACTTGAAACTGACAATAGCAGATTCTCAACGTTATGATTATCATTTTATTGGATGCATAGTAAAGATAGAGATAAATACTTTCCTTAGAAGTTAATAAAACTAAATAATCCTTAACTAATAAGATAAGCTTCTACAACATCAACACGAATGTAATAAGAATGCACCTTTGTAGGACTGGAAATATTTTGAACAGCTTTATAAAAGTTCCAAATTAGTATATTATTATTATTATTATTATTATTATTATTATTATTATTATTATTATTATTATTATTATTATTATTATTATTATTATTATTATCATTGCTTGCTGAGCTACAACCCTAGTTGGAAAAGCAGGATGCTATAAATCCAGAGGCCCCAACAGGGAAAATCGC
>NC_090746.1:77710612-77730612 GCF_036898095.1 Palaemon carinicauda
TATCAGAGGACGTATTCTTGACACGCCACATGGCAATCTGCATCCCGAACAGAGATTTCGTCTCGCAGGGGGCAATTGGCAAGAAACGAATTCGGGAAAGAAAAAGGGGGAGCCGCTCCCAAGCTCCCTATCTCCCGATTCGTAAGCGTGCCTGGCGCCAATCCTGGCGCCATCTGTATTCCTTTTTGCGTAGCTTAACAACTCTGTGTTTTTTCCTGTGTTTCTCGCAAATCTTGGATTTATTCTGCTTTTCATGGCTTCTCCTACTTCGTCGGCCTCTGATAAGTTGAGTACCATGTCTTTTATGTATAAATGTAGGCTCTTGGTAAATTCTTGAGTGATTAATAGGATTAATCTTTGTTACAAGAGCCGTAGCCTACCGGAGGCGTCATGGACGCTGTCGCTCGCTAGGTATAAGTTTAGTTAGTCAGAGCGACATTCCCGGTTGTTTTGCTTTAATAAATTTTATCTATTTAGCATTACATAGGATTTCCTTTCGTGCTTAGTACTATCTTGGCGAAGTATTCGCCATTCTGGCCTACGCTAGGCCATGTAGCCTAGTCGTTTGGTCCTAGTACTTCATGCATGATTTTGGTTTTTCCGAGTGTAATAAAAATTTTATTGAAGCTTTAGGCTATGTTTTATACATTTAAGATTGTGTGGAATATTTCCAAGATAGTATACGAGTGAGTTTCGGTGATTTAGGTAATCGATTCTCTTGGTGCCTAGGCTAAGTTGCTTATGGAGCCTTAGTATACTTTCTCATACTCCCCGGTTGCTTTCTTTTCTTCGGAGAAGGTATGCAATCCCTTTCCCTCTGTTTAAGCCTTGGGCTTATCCCTAAGTGGTTTATCTGAATTAATTTTCGATAAAACTATACTGGGGTGTTACTGTACCTTCCTGTTCCAGTAAGTCTGGTTCAAAGGAGGGACAGAACAACAGAGTTTTTTAGTCTGAGTCTGTGTTTGTCTGGCTTGGGGTAGAGTCTCCCTCGCTGGCCTGACACAGACAAAGGTGGCTTAGCCTCCTTAGGTCACTACCGAAGGTTTCTGTGGATATGATTCCTTCTTTTGTGATCTACCACACTAGTCCTTGTTGCTGTTCTCGGGGGAGGATAAGTTTCTTCCCCGGGGAGTAGCAACACCTTCCTTGCTTTGGTGCTCTGGGAGCTGGCAAGTATTGCTGGCCTTCCCCCTTGGATCTCCCTTAGGCTAAGATGAGTTTCTTGGCTGCTGGTGATCCGTCACTAAAGCAAGGTTGGTAGGACCCTCTTTTGTCCATTCCCCCCTCTATCTCCGTAATGGCCTAGCCATTACAGTACTGTACGTCATTCTACATCTGGACCTAGATTAGGTTAGGATGTGGAATTGACTCAGTCCCTTGCCGGCCGGCAGCAAGGGTCTTCTGTTTTGAGTGCTGCCCGGACCTCCCTTGGTCCCTCATCCATGCCTGCCTGCAGAGTCAGACGGCATTGGTCAGGAAGCCTGAATTAGATTCTCCCCTTCCTTATATGCACTCTTTCGGATTGCCGGGCTTGGAGGTAGTGTACACTCTTATCCCGGCATCCATTCTGTTTTTCTTCTAGTGCTGTACCCGACCCGGCTGCCAGCCTATGAGGCTGGCAGCCGAGCGGTTGTAGTCCTCTGGTTCTTTTGCTGCCGGCTGGCATCGGTCCTGTACCTTTGCCGCCCGGCTTATGTCAGCCCTTGTCTGCCGGTCGCCAAGAGTGTGGCCGGCAGCCGGGTACTACCTTGTGTAGTTGCCGGCCGGCAGTCATTGCCGGCCGACATTGGCTGTTGCCGGCCGGCAGTTACTGCCAGCCGGCACATGCATTTGAACCAGCGTTCTGCCGCCTTATAGCTGTTAAGTAGTATACTTTAAAGCTAGTTATGGTGTGTGCCTCCTATACTGTACCAGTATTCTTCAGTATAACAGATCCTGTAAGAAGAAAACTAGAGTATGGGTTTTGGTACAGCACTGTGTGTTCTAACACTTTTGTGTTTTCTTGCAAGTCCTTTGCTGTTGCCCTACAGATAGGAAAGTGAGTTCTTTCCTGTCTATTATCCAGGATTTTAAAATCATTGCTTAGGTGTGAGCTCCACCTGTTTCCTCTGGAAACTTTGCATTGGTTACTCTAGAAGAGATTAACCATTTGATTTTATTATCTGGAAGGCTGCAACAATGGGTTGTGAGGGAAACACAAGTGTGTGTCTTTCCTTTCTGAATTGTTATGCTATACTATGCATATCCAGTGATACATAGTTCACTTGATACTCATGGAAATTTCTTCTCTTTACAGGAGGACCCTCCGAAGTGCGGAAATGTTTTCTGCAACGTCCGCAGCAAGAATCTCTGCGGACATGAGTTTTGTAGGAGACACGCAGCATGCGCTTTCTCCAAGGATGATCTCCAGTATTGGGACCCTCAGGTAAGTACTGTGTGCACTAACCTGATTACTGAGGCCTTTGATTCCCCTAGGACGGCGGAATCAAGGGATAGAGCAAGGGAGAAGCTTCGTACCTGGGTAAGGAGCTTCCAAAAGAACACCTCTGGCCCTTATCTTCCAAGTGAGAAGATGAGGGCGTATTTTTTCCCTAAGGCATCAGCTGATGCTGTGATTCCCCAGCCTCAAGAGGAGATTCCCCAAAGTCAGATCCAGGTGGATGCTGAAGTCGCGGTCGCGATGCAAGACATCCAGTTAGATGACAAGATGTCTGACGTGGACGAGCGTTTGGAAGAAGACCTCCTGGCAGAAGGCCAGGATGAAGTTCAAGCCCCGGACGTCGTAGAGGAAGAGGTCGACGAGGTGTCGGCTACTCCGGTTCAGATTCCGGAGCCTATTCCCTCAACATCGGCCGGTCTCCCAGTAGAGCTGGGACAGGCCCTCTCTTCTATTGTTGGAATGATCCAACAAATGCAGAAGGAGAATCAGGAGAAGGCGGCTGCAATGGAACTGCGGATGCAGAACCTTGCAGAATCACATGGGGCCCAGAAAAGGCTCAATGTGAAAGACCTTCCCTTGAGCTCAGATGCTAAACCATGTGTCCGGCTGAGGAAGGAACCAGCTTCAAAGGAGGAGACAGAGCCGAAGGAGGTCATAGTGATGGACCATACTAAGGCTCAAGCTCTGCTTTCATCCTCGTTGAAAGAGAGGGGCTTCTCTAACTCAAAAGTAGCTGCATTGAGCAAGAAGCTCCCTTCCTTTGTGTCCTCTCCTGCTAGAGCCTTCCCCTTTTTACAGAAAGGGTTTGCGGCTGTACTAAAAGCAGTCGAGGCCGACAAGCCTTGCCCCTCCCTGAAGGAGTGTAAACCCTTGTTGCTGGCCCTACCTATGGACCACAAAGACTGGAAGGACGTCCATCTTACGTTCTCAGTTGGGAAGTTGGAGGCTGATATCGCCGGACGTCAGTTCGGCGAGGACCTCCCTAAGCTGTCTGACTTTCTCTTGCAGAGAGAGTTCGAGACAAAAGAAAGACTGGCTGCCTCAATGTCTCTTCAGACTACTCTTGAGAAGATGGCAAGTGACCCCAAGGTCCATGAAATGTTCATGGTGGTGGCCAAGACTCATCTGGCCACAGTGACGAAGGACCTTTATGGCTTCGTCAAGGCGAGGAAAGCTTGTAGGGAGTTCGTGTTCACCTCGGCTATGGTGAGGCACGAGCCAAGGAAACTAATCTCCTCCAACATTTGGGGCAAAGACCTTTTCCCTACCGATTTGGTCAAAGTAGTTGATAAGGCCGCCTTGGAGAATAGAAACCTTCTCCAGAAGTGGGGCCTGGCTATCAAAAGAAAGTCTTCCCCGGATGAAGGTCCTCAACCAAAGAGGAAGACTATGAGGACTAGGCTACCGTCTCGGCCAGCCAAGCCTTTTAGACAGCAACAGCAACTGCAATTGCCATTGCCTCCAGTGCCCCAGATCGTGGCACAAACCCCGACCACTTTTCAGTGGGTACCCCAGGCCGTGTCGACACAGTCCACGGCATTCACCCCATCGTTCGAAAGGCAGTCTACTTCCTTTCGAGCAAAGCCTAGAGGGGCAGCCAGAGGCTCGTCTGGGCGCCCCTCAAGGGGAAGGGGATTCAGGGGTGGTCGTGGTCAGGGAGGCAAGACCTCGGGACGGCAGTCCAAGTGGGATGATACCGGTAGGAGGGAGACTTCTGAAATTTCGGGATCGGTGGACCTTCGATCCCTGGGCCCACAGTCTACTCAAGAATGGACTGGGCTGGAGCTGGTACAGCACTCCACCCCCGGGCCTTCGGGTTTTCCAACACTCCACCCCCGCTCTGGAGGAGTACGTTTAACAACTGTTGGAGAAAAATGTGATCCGAAAGGTGAAGTCCATCAAATTCCAAGGGAGGCTGTTTTGTGTTCCCAAGAAAGACTCGGAAAAGCTCAGAGTCATTCTGGACTTGTCGCCACGCAACAAGTTCATAGTGTATTACAAATTCAAGATGCTAACACTGCAACACATAAGGACCTTACTGCCCAAGAGGGCATATTCCGTCTCTATAGACCTGTCAGACGCCTATTGGCACATTCCAATCAACCGTCGACTCTCCCCCTACCTAGGGTTCTGGCTACAACGAAGACTATACGCCTTCAGAGCCATGCCATTCAGGCTAAACATAGCCCCAGGGATTTTTACGAAGCTTGCGAGCGTAGCTCTCAAACAATTACGCCTAAAGGGAATTTAGGTAGTAGCCTACCTGGACGACTGGTTGGTGTGGGCAGCATCCGAGACAGAATGCTTGCAAGCTTCCAGTCAAGTGATCTAGTTCCTACAGTACCTAGGTTTCAAGATCAACAGATAAAAGTCTCGACTTTCTCCATCTCAAAAGTTCCAGTGTCTGGGAATCCACTGGGACCTTTTGTCACACCGTTTCTCCATCCCGGCGAAGAAAAGGAAGGAGATAGCGGGTTCTGTCAAGAGACTTCTAGATTCCGAAAGGATATCAAGACGCGAACAAGAGAGGGTACTGAGCTCTCTCCAGTTTGCTTCGGTGACAGACCCAGGGCTAAGAGCACAGCTAAAGGATGCAACCGGAGTTTGGAGAACTTATGCATCAATCGTGCGAAGAGATCTGAGAAGACCAGTTCCGCTTCGGCTACGTACTCTTCTCAGGCCTTGGTCCCAAGCCAGACTTCTAAAGAAGTCGGTTCTTCTTCAGCCACCTCCCCCGTCGGTGACGATTCACTCAGACGCCTCGAAGGAGGGATGGGGAGGTCACTCTCATCGGAAAAGAGTCCAGGGGACTTGGTCCAAGCTATTCAAGACCTTTCACATAAACTTTCTAGAAGCTATGGCAGTGCTCCTTACCTTAAAGAAAGTTTCCCCGCGTCACTCGATCCACATAAGGTTGGTGATAGACAGCGAGGTAGTTGTGAGATGCTTGAATCAACAAGGATCGAGGTCACCACCTCTCAACCTGGTGATGTTGGCCATCTTCCGATTTGCGGAAAAGAAGAAGTGGTACCTGTCGGCAGTTCACCTTCAAGGAGTCCGCAATGTGACAGTGGACGCTCTATCCAGGTTCACACCGATAGAGTTGGAATGATCCTTAGACGCAGGATCATTCTCCTTCATTCTGAATCTAGTCCCAGAACTGCAGATAGACCTCTTTGCGACGAAAGACAACAAGAAGTTGCCCCTGTACGTGTCCCCGTACGAGGACCCCTTAGCGGAAGCAGTGGACGTGATGTCCCTCAACTGGAACAGAGGGTCCAGGATTTATCTGTTCCCTCCTCACAACCTTCTGTTGAGGGTCCTCAACAAACTGAGATCCTTCAAGGGGGGTAGCGGCAATAGTAGCCCACAAGTGGCCGAACAGCGTGTGGTTCCCCCTGGCATTGGAACTACAGCTGAAGTTTGTACCGCTACCAGATCCAGCTCTGACCCAGCGAGTCCAGATGTCGACTGTCTGCGCTTCATTACAGAAAACCCGGACCCTGCAGCTCATGATTTTCTCTCCCTAGCGGTGAGAAAGCGTTTCGGGATTTCGAAAGCCAGCATAGACTTCCTAGAGGAATATAAGTGCAAATCTACTAGAAGGCAATATGAGTCATCTTGGAGAAAATGGGTGGCCTTTGTCAAGGCGAAGAATCCGCAGGAGATCTCGACAGACTTCTGCTTATCTTTCTTCATCCACCTCCATGGTCAAGGATTGGCAGCTAACACGATTTCAGCGTGTAAGTCTGCTTTGACAAGACGCATTCTATATGCCTTCCAGGTCGACCTAGGTAACGAGTTCTTTAATAAAGTTCCGAAAGCCTGCGCTAGGCTCAGACCTTCAGCACCTCCAAAGGCCATTTCATAGTCTTTAGACAAAGTTCTTCATTTCGCTTCTCTGTTGTGCAATGAAGAGTGTGCGTTAAAGGATTTGACACAAAAAGTTATTTTCCTATTTGCACTCGCGTCCGGGGCCAGGGTTAGTGAGATTGTAGCCCTCTCGAGAGAGGCAGGTCATGTTCAGTTCCTGGATGGGGGAGAACTGAACCTGTTTCCGGATCCTACGTTTCTCGCCAAGAATGAGTTACCCACCAACAGGTGGGGTCCCTGGAGAATCTGCCCTCTGAAAGAAGATGCATCTCTATGTCCAGTAGAATGCCTAAAGGTCTATCTTCATAGAACTTCAGACTTCAAGGGTGGTCAACTATTCAGGGGAGAAACATCAGGCTCAAATTTATCTCTGAATCAACTCAGAGCGAAAATCACATATTTTATTCGCAGAGCGGATCCTGACAGTACACCCGCAGGTCACGATCCGAGGAAAGTTGCCTCATCCTTAAATTTCTTTAATTGTATGGATTTTGAACATCTCCGTTCATACACTGGCTGGAAGTCTTCCAGAGTGTTCTTTCGCCACTATGCGAAGCAAGTAGAGGAACTAAAGAGATCTGTGGTAGCAGTGGGTCGCGTCGTTAACCTTACTGTTTAACTCTGCGAGGAACAGTGGTTTTAATTGGGACGATTAATTCCAGGGTGAGTGTGTAGTTACATACCGTACTACAAACTAAGTGAGGGCACTGAGTTGCCCACGTAGACTGTTCCATTTCCAAAGGTGAACCTAGCATAAGTGCAGACATGTGTGCCGAGCGTTTCTAACGCTAATGTCATTAATTTGTAATACAGACTTTTATGACTTTGATACCTCGGTATTTTAAAAGTGGCATTTAATGTGTTTTCTTTCAGATAAACAAGTTCTGTTTACTATCATACTTATGCTTAAAGTTTTGGGTTATCCTCTTCTTATATATATATATATAATTGTGGTTAACCTGTCTGTTTATTGTCTGTTAATGAACTTGTTCTTGAGAACCTTGCGTCTCCTTCACCTGTGTCAATTTATTGGTATAATTGAGCATTCATTCTATGTACCTTATCTGGGATCATTCTAATAGAATTGTTCCTTTATGCAAGCTATGTTGCATTGGTTTATGCTTTCCCTTAACGGGAGGACCCCGTCCCATAAGGGGACGATGGCGGTTTTACTAGTTTCCTCCTATGCGGATATAAACCTTTGTCCAATACAAGTATTGTGCGGAGAACTGGTCGATATTTCATATTGACGCAGTGGTTCTTTACAAACTATGCTTTACTTAATATAGGGCGAGACCACTATATTAGCTTGCCTGGTATTCATACATAGGTATATGTACTCTTCGAGACTTTTCCAGAGTCTAGTAGGACTCTTCCCTGTAGGGGGCAGGAAGCTCTAACATGGTTTATAGTTAGTTGAAAAGATGTATAACAGTAACATCTTAGGTCTCTGGGTCTAGTCGACCGGGAAAAATTACATCCGGGGAGTACGGCACGTTCTGAGAATCCACAGATACAGTAATGCTCTGGTATACTTCCATCAGGACGACATGGCTTGAGCCCAAAAAACGGATTTTGAGCGAAGCGAAAAATCTATTTTTGGGTGAGATGGCCATGTCGTCCTGATGGACCCGCCCTTGCCTTTCTAAGAAAGGGCTGTAGGACCCCTCCCTACATACAGTATCTGTAGCACCTCGTGTACGCTACAAGGAATACAGATGGCGCCAGGATTGGCGCCAGGCACGCTTACGAATCGGGAGATAGGGAGCCTTGGGAGCGGCTCCCCCTTTTTCTTTCCCGAATTCGTTTCTTGCCAATTGCCCCCTGCGAGACGAAATCTCTGTTCGGGATGCAGATTGCCATGTGGCGTGTCAAGAATACGTCCTCTGATATGTCGCGATATCCCTTTCAGGAGGGATATTCGCTCCAGGAGTTAGAATTCTGGTACCTTAAGGTAAATTCTCTGGGAATATCGCCGTAGTTATAATATACCCTAGGAAGCTACCCTATAGGAACTTCCATCAGGACGACATGGCCATCTCACCCAAAAATAGATTTTTCGCTTCGCTCAAAATCCGTTATATATATATATATATATATATATATATATATATATATATATATATATATATATATATATGCATATATGTATATATATATATATATATATATATATATATACATATATGTATAATATATATATATAAATATATATATACATATATACATATATATATATATATATATATATATATATATATATATATATATATATATATATTTATATATATATATATATATATATATATATATATATATATATATATATATTATATATATATATGTAAGGTTGGGCTTAAGTTAAATAGAAGAAAGACAGATGACGAGAACGGAATATGCAATGGAAGATAAAATATCATTGGGAGGAGAAAGAATTAATGAGGAAGAATCACTTAAATATTTAGGAACAATGATCTCCAATACAGGGTCTTTAGAATTGGAGTTTAAAGAAAGATTGAAAAAAGGAAATCAGAAAATGGCTAGGTTGAGTGAAATTTGGGAATCAAATAGCCTGAAATTAAATATAAAAACCGGCTATATATATACGCTTAGTAAGATCGGTGTTAGTACCTGGAAATGAGTCATGTATGACAATGAAACAATATCCAAGAGATTTAGTAGATTTGAGAACAAAGCCGTCAGAAGAATGTTGGGAGTTCAATGGATTGTTAGGATTAGAAATGAAACTTTAGGAGAAATTACTCGAGTTCGATATTTGGATGAGATCATAGTGAGATGTAGATGGAGATGGTTTGGGCATGCTCTTTGCACTCTCCAGAAGAGGTTAGTTCACTAAACAATTAACTGGGCTCCACAAGGCACTAGAAGAGTTGAAAGACTCAGGCCTACATGGCTGAGGAATATGAAGCGTGAAGTAGGAGATGATGAATGGAGAAGTATTGATCTAAAAGCTCAAGATTGTGACAACCTGTGAAATCTGCCCGAGGAACTTTGCGACAATAGGCATGGAAGATGATGATGATAATGATGATACACACACACACACACACACACACACACACACACACATATATATATATATATATATATATATATATATATATATATATATATATATATACATATATATACACACACTGTATAATTGTATATGTATATAAAAGTGTGTTTGTATGGCTTTCCGTGTACGTATGCATACATATTTGTATGTATACAGTACATACAAGCATTCCTGTCTGTAAGTGCATCTGTATATCTTATTGGAAACAGCAGCATCACAACAGAGGAGAAACCGTGCGAATCCACGTAGCTCCAGAGTCAGCAGCATCGGAGAGAATATCCGGCGGTCGTAGAAGTTGGAGATTTGCCAGAAGTGTCATGGAATGGTTCTACGCAAATCAGTTGTGGAAGATGAAAAAGGATAGAGAGAGAGAGAGAGAGAGAGAGAGAGAGAGAGAGAGAGAGAGAGAGAGAGAGAGAGAGAGAGAAATTAGATGTCTAGTGCCAAACGGTCTCGAATTAGTTGTACTAACTTCGCATGCTGCAACTCTTTGAAGTTATCATAACTTTTTCTGGATATGTTGAGGCTTCAGTACCTCTTGATATCGGATAATTTAGTAAAATAAGTAATTTTTCCTAATAATGTTATTTTTCATAAGTAAAAGCCGTATATATATATATATATATATATATATATATGTCTGTATGTCTGTGTGTATGTGCAATTAATAAAAACATCTTTTCAAATCTATAAATAAATATCTTACCTAAATTCAAAATATTAAAAAAATAATACCATTAGAAATCGAATTATCATCATAAATAAACATATATTTCCCAAACTCGAAAGATCGACCCAGAAACCATAAAGAAGGAGAGTAGACGAGCTAATAAATTAGGAGGAGGAAAGGCGCCAACCAGAGAGAATCTATAATTCTGTTTAAGAGGCATCGCCGAGGAAGGCCTACTTCCATAGAAAATAGGACGACTCCTTTGTTGTTCTCGCTTTGCTGAGTTTTCGATTCTCCCTCCTTAATAATTTAAAGATTTCAGATTTCATGCTCATTGAAGCGTATGGGTGTTATATTATTCGCTTACGCATGCGCGTTTAAAGGTTCACAAGCGGCTCATGAATGGCAGAGGAGGACAATAATGTGCACCAGAGGATCACCTAAAGATTAGATATGAGGCAACCTTTGGGATATTCATTTGGACTTTCTGGTAGTCTAGCAGAATTCAAGTTTTGCAGTGGTTCGTACATATCTTTTTTATTTTTTCTTCTCAAAAAAACGAGATTTGAGGCAAGGCACCATGACAATGCTCTAACAGAATAATGACCATATATACATGTGATTAGTGCCCAAGCTCCCTCTCCACCCAAGCTAGGACCAGGGAGGGACAGACAATGGCTGCAGATGACAGCAGGTAGTCCTATAGTCTCCAACAAACACGCAGCCAACCCCCTAGCCCCACCTCTTTAGCTCACAAGGATGGTAGAGTTGAAAACACTGCAGAAAACTAAGGAACTACAGTGTGATTTGAACCCGGGTCCGGCGATCACCTGGCTGGGATGTTTCCACCGCAACATACACCTTACACCAACAAACACCATTAGGGCATAGCATTTTATTCTCATTAATTGTATGAGGGAGAAGTTTTAAGTAAATTCCCAGTCATCTTGGTCCTGGTAAATGTTGTTATCCCTTTATAGCCTGGTTCTAGTAAATATTTGTACCCATTTACAGTTTGGTCCTAGTAAATACTGGTATCCCTTTACAGCTTAGTCCTAGTAAATACCCGTATCCCTTCACAGCTTATTCCTAGTAAATACCGATATCCCTTCACGGCTTTGTCCTAGTAAATACTGGTATTCCTTTACAGCTTAGTCCTGGTAGTTACTGGTATCCCTTTACAGCATGGTCCTAGTTAATACTGATACCCCTCTACAGCTTAGTCCTAGTAAATACTGGTATCCAATTACAGTTGGCCCTACCTAGTAAATGTCATGAATATGTTTATTTCATTAATCAAGAGAGACACACATTAGTAAAGAGAGTCAAACCAAGGTGTTGATAATGTGCTTTGTAAACCAGGCAATTTTGATTCATAACAAGGCACAGCAGAACAAGGTGTGTTGGCATAAAAATTATAAGCACCACAGTATCGGGAGACGAAAACAGGGGGTCGTTGGAAAGCTAAGCGCCGGAATATTGAGAAACATCAAACTCCTTTAGAATGAAGTGTGTCGCTGGAAGTCCAATCACAGGTCCAGCTGCCATTTTGAGACAAGCCTCCATGTTGGAAAATTCCCTAAATCCACAGTATAAAGGAAGGAGAATTGAAACAATAGCCTATCCAGTCAAGTTCTGCTGTCAGGTCAGCAACAAGTTCCGTCCGTCCATATAGGCCACTCACCCCAGGGTCAGTAGTTCGCCTACTATATGTCCCCAGCAATGGACAGTACACACCAAACGACAGAGTCATCTAATTCGGAAATTGTCGCCATCCAGCCAGGCCACGTTTTGAGGGAACCTTTAAAGTGGACAGGAAATGGTCTGAATCCTGCTATCCAGTCATAAGCTTTATTGACAAGAAAGGAGAGAACAGACGTCAGAGACCTGTCAACAGCAGAAGATGGAAAGAAACATAGCGTTTCGCAATGAGGAAGAAAGTCTAAGGATTTCTCACTTCACATATCAAGTTCTACTTTTTTTTTTTTTTTTTTTTTTGCCTACGGCAACGGTGAACTTTTCCACAAATAAAGTAATCAAACCATAAGGTGCTATCCACGTGTGTGTGGTAAAACAAGAAAATTGAGAGTCAACTTTCCTACCTAAGAGGACTCATGACCAAATCTCTGATAATGAATAATAAATACATGCATATTGAGTTTAAACAAAGCATAGACAAGGAATCAAATACCTGGTATTAAGTTGGTCTTGTGGACTGAGGATATCTGTCTGGTAGCATTAGAAGTTCATTTTATCTAGGGACAAAAGAGAGATGGAGGGAGTTGGGTAAGTATACATAACAGAGAGACATTCATATTTCACCAATTAATTGATACCCCATATTGCTTAATGTTGCCACCCAATGCACTGGAAGACAAGGATGTGAAGAATTTTATAAATATGAATGGTATTAGCTGCCGTTCAGGTGACAAGGGAACTATTATTCTAGTTATAGCAGAGTTAATATTTCTTTCTTGATGGTGCAACCAACCACTTCATTAATTGATAATTTCTGAAATTGATTAATATATAAGATTACTTAAAGTTGCACCGAATGGGTATATAAATGTCAATCTCCTTATACTTAAGGGAAATTAATAACTTCTTCATAAACTAATTTCTAAAACTAAATAAATTACAGCAGAAAATTACTTACTGGAGCTCTGAAGATCTTGTTTGTTAGAATTTACAAGTCTCATTTTTTCTCTTATTTTCACTGTTGTTATTTTCTCGTATTTTATATGATATTTTGAATTACTTCTAAATGTCATGTAAGTTTTTTATATGTATTTTTCATCAATTTCCTGTTAATGGGAGAAAAAATTCGGACCATTAGCATTTGATTATTTTTTTCTATTTCATACTTTCTGAAATAATACGAAAATCACATGTATGCTTAAAATGTTTTTATTAATCTTTCAGACCATTCACTTCTAGTTTTTGTAAAAATCCTTCTGGTATCATATAACCAAACTCTTTGTAGGAATTAAATAAAACCTATCGCCATTGGTCAGTAACTATTTCGAATAATAACAATCAGAAAATGTGAAATTATGAAAAATATAAAAAAAAAATATCATGATTTCTTACAGCCATTCAAATGTAAATCAAAGCTTGACCTGTCTTCATTGGTACTTATTTATATTTAATAATTTAACACGCATAACAATTAAAAATATATAACACATGATTTCTTACAGCCAGTAAAAACTAAATCAAAATTTTACCTGTCTTCATTAATCCGAAATTATATCTCATGATAATAAAAAGAAATTGAGATAATGAAAAAAACATAAAGTAATTTCATACAGCCAGTCAAGAGTGAATCAAAGCTTAGCCTGTCTTCATTAGTGCGTATTTATCTCTAATAATAACATATAAAAATTGTGAAATCAGGGAAAAAAGAAATCTCAAATATATTATAATTTCTTTGTGAGTTAAATCTAAATCAAAACTTGACATGTCTTCGTTGATTTTTTATTTATCTCTAATAACAACAAAAAAAAAATTGTGAAACAATGAAAACTATCCAAAATATATTAGAAGGTCTTACAGATCTGAATCAAAGCTCGAGGGTGTAGCCTATAAAAACCATTCCCAACCCTTAATAAAAACAAAAAAAAATAATCCCCCCTTCTCCCATCCGGTTTCCTTCACCGCCATTATCTCTCAGATGTGATGGTTACAACCCTATATATTGGCCTTGGTTACAACCAAGTAATTTTCGACGTATTCATCAGCTCTCATTCGGTGTCACAGGAGCAGAAAAACTCCTCGCGGGATCTCCATTCACGAGGTCATTCCAAAGAAGAGGAAGATTTCTGGAGGCCACTGAAATCTTACGTAACAAGAACACGTGTGGGGAACGGGATCACAATTTGATTTTTTTCAGCTTCAAACTTTCTGTTTATTTCATTTTCTTATTTATTTAGTTATCTTTTCTATATTAGTATACACATCTTATCACTCCTGTTTTTTTTTTTTTTCGACGTTTTTACGTTTATCTACGTTTTAGTAATTTTCTTCGACTGTGATGATTTCCTATTGCTGTCTATTTTCCTTTTTCCGCTCTATTCTTTTGTCTCTTTCGCACTTCTTTTCGTTGTTTTCCAATGCTGTTCCTACAATTATTTACATTTTCATATTTATCTCCGACAGTGAAGATTTCCTCTTCTTGTCTATTTTCCTTTCTCCCAACTATTCTTTTGTCCTTAGCACTTCCTCATATAATTTTTATTCTTCTCTTCTGCTTCTTCATCTTCCTTAATTAACATATCCTCTTTCTGATTCCTTGAGCCAGCAACGTAAGCAAAGTTGTTAATGAACTTGGAGCTTTATCGAATTACTCATTTATCATGAAGAATTTGTCTTGCCTCTTTTATTTTGGAGTCTGGAGGAGGAATTCTGAACTATCAGGTTGGCCAAGGCATCAGGTAAGGTGCAATATGGCTCCCTGGTTTATACTACTTTACTTGACCCCTATTTGAGATTTCCTTGGCCCTTATTTGATGTTGCCTTTGCTGACCCTTACTTAATATTTCTTATCTCTGATCTCTATTTGATACGGTTTTTTCCTGGTCATTATATGATACTGAATTTCCTTGGCCCAATTTGATACTGCTTTTCCCTGGCCCCTAATTGATACTGTATTACTTTGCCCTTATTTGATACTACTTCAATTGACCTTTTTATGATATTGTTCTCATTGGTCCTTATTCGATACTGCTTTCCTTGGCCATTATTTGATATTACGTACCTTTGTTTTTATTTGATATTCCTTCCCTTGGCCCTTATTTGATACTGCTTTGATTGACCCCTATTTAATAATGTTTAATTTGTCCTTATTTGATACTTCTTTGGCCTCTATTTGATACGCTTTTCCTTAGATCTTATTTGATACTGCATTCCTCTTATATCTGAGACCATACAGGTATTGATTGCTATTTGAATTGAGTTCTCTTACTGATAATTTAATCACCTATTATTTCATAAGTTCATCCTATTAATCAATTGTCCATAACTTGGAATGTTTTCTCTTTTCTTTAATGTTTACTGTATTCTAGAGAGTAGATAGAAAAATCCTCTAAATTTGCCGAAGTCTTGGAAAAGAAATGTTTTGCTATATTACTCTTTCTGAAAGCATATCAAGGCAAGATTTTTAGTTTAAATGTAATAAATATCTGACTTTCAGCTACAATTTGAAATTAGTTGTTTTATGTTACTAAACAGCACAGTATTTTTTTTCGTCAAATAAAAAAAAATCTGTTTATCAAAATAAAAAATGTATAAAATACTTTTATTCTGTATCTAAATTATATGAGAGGAAAATATGGAACCCATTAGAAGATGGTCCATAAGCCATACATCGAAAAAAGCAGAATAATGAAAACAAATTATCTAATAATATTCACTTTAGATGTACGAATAATAAATCTGTTATAAAAGGGAATAATAAATAAAGAAAAACTTCAAGACAGTAGAAAGATGAACTAAGTTGTATCATTCAATCGTCTAAAATCCAAACTATAGAAATTATAGAAATCCATAGTTTGGTTTATAGCTACAGAATAATAATTTTGCAAACTCTACACAATTAGTAAAATAAAGCAAGAAATTGCAAATAGAAAGATAATATAAATAATGTAGAAGATATACCATAGTTTGGATTATAGCTAGAGAATAACAATTCAGCAAACAGTACACAATTAGTAAAATAAAGCAAGAAGATGCAAATGTAAAGATAATTATTATATATACTATAGTGGTCTACATTATTTAGTTTGATTATGTATCTGTATTGAATTTTTCATCTTTCTGATATTTTTTATATACGATGTATTTTTATACTAATCATACTAATATGGATATACATATATCAATAAACACGCTTTCATACACACAAACACACGCATACATATACAGTATATGCATGTGTTTATATATATACAACAACAACAAATGCAGTCGTTTCTAGTCCCCTACTGGACAAAGGTCCCAGACATGTCCTTAGTCATGTCTGAGGTTTGGGCATTTTCATCACCACGCTGACCACCGTGGACTGGTGATGGTGGGAGACTTTAGCCAGATCCCTCACAGCAAACCAAGCTATTATGGGTGGCCTTGACTAGTACAGCTTTGCTGATCATGGCGATACTCAAACCTTTTCACAACGTTAAACTATCCCCACTCAGAACCGTAAACAAGGTATATGTAAGGTTCTAGACGTATCTTTACCCTTACATATCATTTTGAGTACTTGAACCACCAAAGTACCTCATTATGTACTTTTATATCAACTTTTATATCCCCTTTTCTTAATCCGAGCGGGCGATAGCTTGAGGATAGTATTAAGTTACATAAGTAGAGTAGATATGTGTCTGCAGTTCATTCATGTCTAGCGTAGCGTGGTAAATACTCTTCAAGGTGCGTAATGAAAGGATTTTTTGTTACTATCGTCTCTTAAAGGGTCTTAGATTTTTTCTAGAATAAAGGACTAGAGTTAATACATTTCAAGGTACCACTGCTTAATTAAGGAGGGATCCCAGGAGTTAATTCTCCGCCATCTCGTACCGTCTCTATTCAAATATTTCCTACATTATAATCAAAATTGACTGAATCATTTCCAAAATTAATGGAAATTTCTAGATTTTATTCAAAATTAACAGAATAATTTCCAAAAGTTATGAAAATTTCCACATTATATTAAAAACTAACTGAATAATTTCCAAAATTTATGGAAATTTCTACATTTTATCCAAATCAACTGAATCAATTCCAAATATCATGGAAATTTTTACATTATAATAAAATCAACTGAATAATTTCCTACAATTTATAGAAATTTCTACATTATATCCAAATTGACTATATCATTTCCAAATCTCATGGAAGTTTTTGCATTACAATTATTCAAAGTTTAACTGAATAGTTTCTAAAATTTATAGAAATTTCTATAATATATCCAAAATTTACTGAATTATTTCCAAAGCTTATGGAAATTTCTACATTATTTTCAAAATTAACTGAATAATTTCCAAAATTTATGGAAATTTTTACATTATATCCAAATTGACTATATCATTTCCAAATATCATGGAAGTTTTTGCATTACAATTATTCAAAGTTTAACTGAATAGTTTCTAAAATTTATAGAAATTTCTATAATATATCCAAAATTTACTGAATTATTTCCAAAACTAATGGAAATTTCTACATTATTTTCAAAATTAACTGAATAATTTCCAAAATTTATAGAAATTTTTACATTATATCCAAATTGACTATATCATTTCCAAATCTCATGGAAGTTTTTGCATTACAATTATTCAAAGTCAACTGAATAGTTTCTAAAATTTATAGAAATTTCTATAATATATCCAAAATTAACTGAATCATTTCCAAAACTCATGAAAATTTCTACATTATATACAAAATTGACAGGATATTTCCAAAACCCATGGGAATCTCTACATTATATCCAAAATTGACTAAATCATTTCCAAAATTCATGGAAATTTCTACATTATATCCATAATTGCCTGAATCATTCTCAAAATTCATGGAAATTTCTACATTATATCCAAAATTGACTGAATCATTTCGAAAAGTTAAGGAAATTTCTACATTATTTCAAAAATTGACTAAATCATTTCCAAAACTCATGGAAATTTCTACATTATATACAGAATTGACTTAATCATTTCCAAAACTCATGGAAATTTCTACATTATATCCAAAATTGACCGAATTATTTCCAAATTCTATGGAAATTTCTATATTATATACAAAATTGAATGAAACATTTCCAAAATTCATGGAAATTTCTATATTACATCTTAAATTGACTAGATCATTTCCAAAACTTGTGGAAATTTCTTTATTGTATCCAAAATTGAATAAATTATCTCAAAATCTTATGGAAATTTCTACATTATATCCAAAATTAACTGAATCATTTCTAGATCTCATGAAAATTTCTACATTATATCTAAAACTGACTGAACCATATCTAAAACTTATGGGAATCTCTAGATTATATCCAAAATGAGTGAATCATTTCCAAAACTCATGAAAATTTCTACATCATTTCCAGAATTGAGTTTATTATTTACAAAACTCATGGAAATTTCCCCATTATATCCAAAATTGACTGAATCATTTCCAAAACTTATGAAAGTCTCTACATTATTTCCAAATTGAGGGAATTATTTACAAAACTCATGGAAATTTCTACATTATATCTCAAATTGACGGAATCATTTCCAAAACTCGTGGAAATTTCCATGTTAATTCCAAAATTGACTGAATCATTTCCTAAATTCCTGGAAATTTCTACATTATATCCAAAATTGACTTAATCATTTCCAAATTTATGGAAATTTCTATACATTGTATCCAAAATTGACCAAATCATTTCCAAAACTTGTGGAAATTTAGGTCATATCCAAAATTGACCGAATCATTTCGGAAACTTATGAAAATTCTTATATTATATACAAAATTGACTGAAACATTTTCAAAAGTCGTGGAAATTTTTACATTATATCTAAAATTGACTGAATTATTCCCCAAACCAATGGAATTGTCTAAAACGTATCCTAAAACTATGGTCAGGAATCACCATGGATCAATAACAGATATTAGGAAACCGAAGTTCTAATATAAAACTGGCGAGGAAAAAAATGGATCCTAAATACTTTTCCTTATTCATCCAGCTTCCTTGACCTATTATTCATTACCATCATCACGAATTTTCCGGGGTTTTTCTCGATCAAGGAACGAAAAAGATAATAGCTGTCAAGAACAGACTTCAGTGATGATTCTCTCTCTCTCTCTCTCTCTCTCTCTCTCTCTCTCTCTCTCCTCTCTGCTTATCTGCTACTACAATAATCTCTCTCTCTCTCTCTCTCTCTCTCTCTCTCTCTCTCTCTGCTATTGAATAAAATTTTATGTAACTCTCTCTCTCTCTCTCTCTCTCTCTCTCTCTCTCTCTCTCTCTCTCTGCTTATATCATTACTATTATTATTATTATTATTGTTATTATTATTATTAGCAAAGCTATAACCAAAATTGGAGAAGCAAGGTGCTATAATCCCAAGGGCTCCAACAAGGTAAAATAGCCCAGGGAGGAAAGGAAACAAGGAAATAAAAAAAGAATTCAAGAGAAGTAATAAATGATTGAAACAAAATATGCTAAGAACATTAATAGCATTAAATTAGATGTTTCATATATAAGCTCTAAAAACTTTAAAAAATACAGGAGACAGGAGAGAAATATCATACAACAGCGTACCCCAGTGTACCCTCAAGCAAGAGAACTCTAATCCAAGACAGTGGAAAGCTATGGTACAGAGGCTATGACACTTCCCAAGACTAGAGAATGATGCTCTGATTTCGGAGTGTCTTCCTAGAAGAGCTGCTTGCCATAGCTCAAGAGTCTCTCCTACCCTAACCAACAAGAAAGTAGCTACTGAACAATTGCATTGCAGTAGCTAACCCCTTAAGCGAAGAATTGTTTGAAAATCTCAATGTTGTCAGGAGTATGAGGATAGAGGAGAATGTGGAAAGAATAGGCCAGACCGTTTGTGTATGTGAAGGTAAAGATAAAATGAGTTGTAACTAGAGAGAGGGATACAATATAGCAGTGTATGGCCAGTCAAAGTACCCAATAACTCCCTAGCGGTAGTATCTCAACGGGTGGCTGGTGCCCTGGCCAAACTACTACCTATTATTCAATATGCTATTGAATAAACTTATATATATATACATATATATATATATATATATATATGTATGTATATATATATATATATATATATATATATCCTACCATCCGCTGTGTCATCTACATCTCCAAAAATATTATCATGCCCTATTCTCTCCAGTCATTCATTTTCTACTATTAACTCTTTTCTTGACTGTATCAAATGTTC
>NC_090746.1:77740612-77748112 GCF_036898095.1 Palaemon carinicauda
CTCTCTCTCTCTCTCATTTTCATTTGTGACCATATTCGGTCAAAAATAACGTCTGTATACAAGTGGAAGTATAACTAAAACAGTTTTGTTATATTGAAGATTTTATGATATTCAAAACAAAAAATTAGAGTGCCCACAAACTCTACGCTACGCACAGGGGAAATGAATATATGAATACACATTACTCATTATTCATGACTATAACTACAATATAACTGCCCAACCTTGAAACGGGCTTTACTAAGATTATACCCCCCGCCCCCTATTCATGCTGTTAGTGCTGTAGTGAACTGTTTTGAAAGAAAGGGTCTCTCTCTCTCTCTCTCTCTCTCTCTCTCTCTCTACCAATGTCATTTCTTTTTCCAACCAATTCCCACATTTCCAGAATGTTGTAACGACCAAGCCCTGCATTCCTTCGCTTCGCTGTTTGAGCTTCAACGAAACGAAAAGGGGACGCTGGGGGAGGATATTTCTAAACATTTTTATTCTCGCGCCATAAAAAGAACTTTTCTCCTAAAAGTTAATCTACGTCCTTTACCCACGAGCTCTTTTTAACCCCCGCTGGGCCAGTCAGGAAGCCAGGCAACTGACCGGCCGCTCTGCAAGCTAGCCTGGTCAGCCATCTCCTGGGTCCACCTGCGGAGAAAGCTAAGGAGGGGAAAGGCTTCTGCCTGCAGTAATCAAGGACGTGCGAGGGCATTGTTCAACGGGGTTGCAGTCATTACGTGAAAGGAGAATCGCGACAAAGGAAGTAGAACAAACCTTTTGGGAGATCGTGAGTTGGCCGCTAAACGACCGGCGCTCAAATTTATCTTTATCATTTGATAGAGCAAAAATCATTTGTGGGTGTTTTGTAGGGAGCCGTGACAAAGAGTTAATTTGAACTTGGTTAATCCGCTGCCACAATTGAACCGAGAACCGATGTTTGAAAGATCGTGAGTTGTCCGTTTAATGATTAGTCCTTAATTTTGTATTTATCGTTTGAGATGGGAAAATTTTTTTTTATGAAGGGGGGTTCGTTTATCATTAAAGAGGCGGAAAATTAGTGGGATCTTTTTGGGGAGGAGGGAAAGGGAGCCAAATAGTTCTTAACTGCTTTTCATAAGAAATTGTAAGAAAATATCTATAAATTCATATTTTGTTTTTAATCAGGAGATAAAAAGCGAAAAAAAAAAATTGCATTGCATGTCACATGATAACTGTGTATAAATATATTTATCTCCTTCTATTTGATGACCATATATGAGTATTGTAATAAATAATGTCTATACAATACAAAAGCAATGTCTTTTAAAATGATAAACAAAAGAAAAATTTATATATTATAACTGTGTATAGATATAATTATTTCCTTCTATTTGATGACCATATGTGAGTATTGTAGTAAACAGTTTCTATACAATAGAAAGCAATGTATTATAAAATGATAAACAAAAGAAAAATTTATATATAAATCAAAATTTGAACTAATGGCATTATTGATATAAAATTACTATTTGATACCTTACCATATGATGAATATAAATCAATAATGCATAACATGTAATTCATTAGCAAAAAAAGGAGTACTAGATTGTTTACCAAAGGATAATTATAAATATATATATATATATATATATATATATACATATATATATAATATATATATATGTGTGTATATATCTGTTTATATATATATATATATATATATAATATATATATATATATATTTATATATATATATATATATGTATATATACATAATTATATATACATATATATGTATATTTATATTTATATAAAATGTATTTATACTGTATATATATTCATATATATATATATATATATATATATATACATATATGCGTATGACTATTACACTTTGTGTTAGTCAGTAGAATTACATGTATATGAATATTACTATCAGTTCCAAATGGCGTTATTTACGATTATTTTATGATCTGTCACCTGATAGCTATACTGTAGAAGCTGAGTTTTATGTCACATTCTGAATACAAACATTAAACAACTTTAAGAATCTAAATTTAAAATCTTTTTCTCTCAAGACATCAAAAGGAGCATATAACTACAGCCTGTTCAAATCTGATACATTTTATAAAAAAAAAAAAAAAATAATAAATAAATCCAGGCTAAAAAAATTAATCAAAATTCATAAGTTTTATCGAGGTTGAGAAAAATATGTTTCATTGGTGAATTTTATGAGAGAGAGAGAGAGAGAGAGAGAGAGAGAGAGAGAGAGAGAGAGAGAACAATTAACCAAAAACCTCGCATAGCTGTAACCGTGTTTATTGCCACCTGGAAAATGTCACTAAATACCGACCAGCTGTATGGCATCGCTCTCCCGTCGAGAAAGAGGGATTACCCTTTATTAACAAAATCCCGTTAATCCTTTCAGCCTAATCCCTCCTCTGTATATGTAAGGATATGATTAATATTATGAATAGAATTGCCAAAAAGATTTATGCTATCCCTTTGGTTTAAATAAGAAAATCCGTGAAATCATGACTTCGAGTTGCCATATGCCAAATTTTTTTCTTCTTTTTAAGCGTTGAAGAAAGCGGATGACCTTAATGTGTAAAAATTATTTGAAGACAAACTCGTACTTACACGTACCTCTATATGCTTGTACACACGCATATATATATATATATATATGCGTGTGTCTTAGGATTATTACAAACGCTAAAAATCATTACGTCAGAAATTCATTAGCAACTATTAAAACATTTGCAAAAGTGTACCTTCGGGAAAGGGACTTTCCATCTGAGAGTAATAAGGACATGCAATACCGGAATTAACACCATTACGGAAAATTACTACTTAATGCTGCTGTTTAATTCAGAAACATTCTGGAGGCATTATCAGCGAAACGTAAAACATTCTTGAATGTAAGAGGATATTTAGCCCCATTGAAAAGCTATTAAGTTATTTACTGTTGTAAATGTACCGTCAATATTAATCGACAAAATTAAGATGTGGTCGGCTCTGTAAGACCCATCGTTCGGGAGACTTTGATGAAGGTAAGCCTCATACTAAATCATTATGATAAATAAAAGAACAATAAGAAACCTCATCCTAAATTATTCTAATAAACAGACGAACAATAACAAGCCACACCCTAAATCATTTCTAGGTAGTAGGTTGGCCAGGGCACCAACCACCCGTTGAAATACTACCGCTAGAGAGTTATGGGGTCCTTTGACTGGCCAGACAGTACTACATTGGATCCTTTTCTCTAGTTACGGTTTATTTTCCCTTTGCCTACACATACACCAAATAGTCTGGCCTATTCTTTACACATTCTCCTCTGTCCTCATACACCTGACAACACTGAGATTACCAAACTTTTTTTTTCTCTCTCAAGGGGTTAAGTACTGCACTGCAGTCGGTCAGTGGCTACTTTCCTCTTGGTAAGGGTAGAAGGAACTCTTTAGCTATGGTAAGCAGCTCTTCTAGGAGAAGGACACTCCGAAATCAAACCATTGTTCTCAATTCTTGGGTAGTGCTATAACCTCTGTACCATGGTCTTTCACTGCCTTGGGTTAGAGTTCTCTTGCTTGAGGGTACACTCGGGCACACTGTTCTCTCTTGTTTCTCCTCCTCTTGTTTTGTTAAAGTTTTTATAGTTTATATAAGAAATATTTATTTTAATATTGTTGCTGTTCTTAAAACAATTAATTTTTTTCCTTGTTTCCTTTCCTTACTGGGCTGTTTTCCCTGTTGGAGCCCCTGGGCTTATAGCATCCTGCTTTTCCAGCTAGGGTTGCAGCTTAGCAAATAATAATAATAATAATAATAATAATAATAATAAACAGACGAACAATAAAAACCCATTCTAAATTATTCTAATACAGACAAACAATAACAAGCCTCAATTTAAATTATTCTGATGAATAAAAGAAAAGTTATAAATCAATATATGTTTTGTTATCAATTAAACTTAAACTCTACCGTGAAGGTTTCACCTGAGCTCACGAGAATCCCAAGTTTTGATGGAACAGGCGGATTATGGTGCTGGCCAACACCCAATCCTTGTACACATCAAGAGTTAATTAAACTTTAAACAAATCTTAGTGTTCTGGTGTGAGAGGCAGTAGCTCATAAAGAGGTGAGACTTAAAGTATATTTATTTAGGATTGGAACTTCACTAACAAGAATTTATAGTATCTCAATTAAATAAAATAGAATCATTATTATTTTTGTTTGGACATCATTGACAATATGGCTTGCATTATGCCATTTTTACACATTGCAGTTTCTTCCCTTTATTCTATAAGTACCAGTTTCAATTTTTTCTTCCGGGGTCATATAAGCCATTTTATATTTCGTTTCTAATACTCTGTGGTCCCTTTCTTTCTAATTATCGGGTCTTTATTGTGCATTGTCCCGAATGGTACCATCTCTATAGTTATGTTTACGTGACCTTTCCGTCATAGCTGGACTTTTCCTTCTAGTTTTCGCTTATGACCTTTTTAACATTAAAAAGACCTTTCTATGTACAGTTCGACACTGGAGTTTCTGCACACGTCGTTCTGAGGAAGTGCACTCTGTCACACCGCTACTGAGCGGAGAGTTCCTGTGTGTAGCCCTGCCGTATAGTAAGGGTGGGACAGGGTACATACCCTCAGATCGTGGAGTGTCAGGAATTCCTGAGCCCAACTGTACATATATACATTTTTATGATCTTGCTGAAATTTTGGGACTCTTTCCTTAAAGTTTTGTTTGTCATTTCTGATATCATGTGATAAATCTATAGCTTTTTTGGGGTCTTTTGGAATTGCAAGATTCTTGGGAAAATATCGTATATAGTCTTTCTGGCTTCCTGAAGTACTGTTCTTGTCTTTTCTGGGCATGGCATTTCTGACATTACTCAGCCTTTTCTTTTAATTTTCATTTATGGTTTATCTGACGTCTTTAGGGTAGTTTCATTGATTTTTTAAATTGTGGAGTTTCGAAAAATGTGTGACTCTTTCCCAGTGCTTAATTTAAGTGTTTATTTTTAATTTCTTTCTGAAAACATAGAAATCTTTTCTGGAACTTTAGTTTATGGCCATTCTGGCATTGTGGTGCTCCTTTTCTTGCAATATTGCTTACAGTCCTTCTTATTTTCTTTTGCTGGCGGTCTTTCTGACCTTCTGGGACCTTTTTCTGGTAGTTTTAGTCATGGTTTTACTGAATTTGCTGGTTAAAACTCTTTCGTATTTGTTTATTGCCTTCTTGTATTTTAGTGTGATAATATTCATTACAATATATTTATTGTCTCCTTATATTGTGGCAGACTTTTTTGCTTTTTTCACATTTTTTTTTTTACATCATATGAGTAATTCTCTTGCATTTTTGTAAATTACATATTAGTAAATTGTGGTAATTTTTGTCCATGTGCACTGCTTTCCTGATATTGTAGGAGTCTTTCCTTGCCCTTTTATTCCATTCTTGACACCATGGGGGAAATTTTCTTGCATTTTAGTAAATTACTTTTTTGTAGTTTCTTTTATTTTTCTCCCAATTTTTTACCATATCCGTTGAATCGGTCACATCTATTACCAAATAAATCAAGAACCGATTGCATAAGTAAAAGATTTTGATTTTCAGTTATTGAAATAATTTTTAAAAACGCTACATCGAAAGTCTACACAAGTTGACTGCAGGACTAAACAAGTCTCTATCCCAGTTTTTCCTCAGCCTTTAATCATTAACCAATTAGCAAGACCAATTTAGTATCACACAGCTCCGGCAGGTAAACTTGATTGAAGAAATTATGAGTTACATAATAATTGGTTGTTTGTGCGTGTGAGATAAGTGAACCTATGCCAGACCAAATGTAAGTTAATTTGGGGAAGTCAGTCGCTTAACAGAAGTACTCAGAGAAGGTAGTTTATTGCCTGAAAATGCTAAATATTTTTACAAAAGGGCTGATAAGTTTCTTTGGAGCTGACGAAAATATTTTAGTAAGCCCAAGTTTATCAAGAGTGCAATAATAATAATAATAACAATAATAATAATAATAATAATAATAATAATAATAATAATAATAATAATAATAACAAGCACGAATATGTGAAAATTGGTAACGGAGTACCCATAAAATAGTGAAAAATAAAAATTTTTAGAACCATGAATTTATCAAGTTAAATGACAGAAAATATCAATTTTGACCTAAATAAAGGAAATAAACTATTAAGAATAACCGATTCTTTATTTTTCAATACAATTGCGAAAGAATAAGAAAATAATTAACTATAGCATAAGGAAATTTTCGAAGCCAACGTATCTCGATAATTGAGAGAGAGAGAGAGAGAGAGAGAGAGAGAGAGAGAGAGAGAGAGAGAGTATCTGTAATCGCTATTAATATTCCACGGGAAATGTCATTTTACAAGCATGAATATTTCGTGAAAAAACAATTTTTGATTGTTATTTAAAATTGGGTCCATAGAAAATTTTAGAATAGATATATTTGACTAATATCAAAATAAAATTTAGTGCTTAGAAACCATAGTAAACCCGTATTACTAATTATTCACCAAATATCAGCACTTAACCGCTATGTATAAACATTTGGCGAGTATTTTAATGAAAGTTCAGTTTTTTGAAGATCTCGAAAAACTATATAATGATGTTTAGCAACTTTTAACTGATGGTGAGTTCGTTACGTATAGAAACCAGGACCACTATTGACCACAAAATTTTTGACGTAGAATCGCGAATAGAAACCCGAAGTAAGACATCGGAGATGTTTGAAACCAAACGAATATCGACAAAATCTCGGGAAATTCTTAAACATTAAAGGGATTGATTAATTTAGAGAGCAATTTTTGAAAAAATTAAATGGTGATGTATTTTAATGGACTTAGTCGCTTTCTTTATTCTTATCATATATAGCAACGGCATGAACAACAACAACTACATTAGTGGTAATAATAATAATAATAATAATAATAATAATTAAGATATGGAAATTAATGTTAATTTACTGTATATGATAATATTTCTGTATGCTTATCGAAAGTAGTTTGCACATCACAAAGTCCATATTTAGACTTCCGTCATCCAGTTCGGGGTCAGCCTCTCTGACTACTGACCATTAAATAAGTATACATGTTTAAGGTTCTTTATTCTGAGCCCCGTTACGGTACGTAACATCCATGGGTTTTGTTGTATTGACTCTCTCTTATATTACCATAATTTTCAATTATACTCTCCCTTATGTTTTGGCTTCTCTAGTTATAAACTAGAAAGGATACTGGGCTTTGCTTATTATTAATTTTGACAGTTGAATAAATCATATGTACTTTTAAGCGAGTCTTCCGTCCATTTACCGCAAAATTCAAAATATATATGAAATGTATCGATATAATAGTAAGAAGTTTGGGGATACCTTAACGTGGTGAAAGGTTTTGCATATCGCCATAATTAACAAAGCTGTACTAGTCAGGGCCATCCGTACTAGGTTGGTTTTCTGTGAGCGATCAAACCAAAATCTCCCAAGATCACCAATCCACA
>NC_090746.1:77753112-77758112 GCF_036898095.1 Palaemon carinicauda
TCCATATGTTTTTTCATTTCATCGAAGGTCTGTTTCGCCGTACGACCTCTCAAATATAGAAACCTGATCACTGCTCGGTAACTGGGTGCATAATCACACCTTATTTAAATCGAGAACCTGTAAAAAAGGAAGTAATTTGAGTTTAGTGCTGTAATTTATCATATGATTTATACACTAATGCACCAATACATAGGTGAAATTTTAGTTAGATATGAAAAGCCGAAGTGGGTCAAGGGAAATCCTTAATGAACGCTCCTCGTAATTGTTAATTAAGTAGCTCGTAAATATTTTGCATTATCATGATATGACTATAATAAAAAGAAATAGTTTAGAATGTCATAAAAAGCATTAGTTTAGAATGCTTTAGGTTAAAACCACAAATATTAAAAGTTTCAATTTCAAAACCATATAACCTCGATAAAATGGAGTTCATTAAAACGGAAGGAGGTGCAAGAAAATCTTCTACGAAGGTTTTGCATAGTTGGTTGATAAAATGTGTTGTAACAACGTTTTAAGAAATGTGAAAAATGTAAAAGGTGTACTGCGCGAATAAAAACGACTGACGATTTCATGTAATATACGGTTGTTTATTTCCTTTCATACACGGTCTTTGGAGAAAAAATCAATCACATGGGCTGTAAACAACTACAAGCTCACGCATTAGCATCCCCGCAAGATGTATGTTGTTTGTTCAATAATTTCACCGAGTCTCTCTAGATGCAGAGGCTGATGAGGTGTGGGACGAATTTTGTATTTATTTAAGAATTGCATGGCTAGGGAGGACTCAGAGATACAGGCAGACGAACAATGCCAACTCTTAATATAGATATTATGTGGTAAGTTCACAGTAGATTGCAAGATAACTTACCAAAACCAATACAACAATACTGTACCAAAAGTGTTTCATAGAGTCTCGTACACTGTGACGGTATTTTCTTTTTATTGTATATCTCACTCTACACCTCACTGTTAACAGAACCTGATAGAGCCTGTTTTATCATTAATTATTATGTTTGATTTTTGTGACCTTCTTGCTCTGAAACTCTTGTATTTAAGATCGCTGTCCGTTGAAATAAAGTTAGTTGCATTCACCTCACTTCTCAGTTATCACCCCACTACTCGCTCGCACAGTGATGACAACCAGAGTGACCAGCTCCCTCTCGTCTTCCCCTTCCCTGCTGTGTCTTACTGTTTGATGATAGCCTCCTCCGACACTGACTTTCCTATCAACGTCTCATCTATGAAACTAATGCCCTTTGCCAGTACAGAGGCATCCACTAGGTTTCAGTGTGCCGAATCCATTTTCACATCAAGGGTGCGATTCAATCAAGCACCAAAGCAGACTATGTTCTCGCAGCGATCCCCAAGGATACTTTCCCGTTAATTTCCCATTGGCTTTGCGAGTAAGGGGACACCCCAATAATGTACGACCCCTTCAAAACATACCTCCTGGAGCAGTACTCATCATCTCCAGCTGCCTATATAGCCAAGCTTTTTCAGCTCACTCAACAACCGTTGGGGAACCAAAAAGTTTTGCTCGCCCTCAGGGAAATGAACAGTATCATTCACCTGCAACCTGACACAGATAGCTCTCTCGTGATTTGAAGCCAACTTTGTGCCCTTTGTGTATGATGCTTACTAGTATGCGCTGCCATACCTAATGTTGATATTGTGGCCATGAAGAACCTGATGATCAAAGTCGACCCCCTTATGGAAAGCCACTTCACCACCTTCAAGACCTCCATCAACGCCACCATCCTAACGAAGAGGACACAGATGGCCACTCCATGACGTGCATTAGCGGCCACAAAGCTGCCCACGACCCACCATTCACTCATGCCCCAACCAACGACCTTTACAGCCACTTACTGACACCCATAGGCAGCAGTTATGATACTACCACTCCAGATTTGCGGCTACTGTAAAGAAATGTGCAAATGGTTGTTGGTGGCCAAAAAACGTGTAAGTAGGATATTGCTTGTGATGATAGCCTCCCCTGTCACTAATCTTTTCATTTTACATGATGCAGGTATGGACGTGTAATTTTTGGTAGACACGGTTGCTTGTCATTCTCTTCTGCCAAGGCCACTATCCAGGACATAAAATAGTGTACCTAAATCAGAAAACCGCCTACAACCTAGCTGCAAATGGAATGGTTGAACGTTTTCATCGCACCCTCAAAGCAGCTTTGATATCCCGCTGCAAGAATTCCAACTGGCTTACCCAGCTTCTCTGGGTCCTCCTTAGAGTAAGGACCACTCCTAAAGACACTCTGGATGTCTTGGCAGCTGAAAAGATAAATGGTGACCCGTTGATCATCCCTGCCTAATTTTTTTCCAACTGCAACCTTCGGCAACAATTTCCAGCAGTGACGTTACATTGTTGGAAAATTTACTCTATACTTCCAGCCTTTCAAGGCCCCAGCTAAGCATCACATACCGACAGATCTGCATTCGGCAACGCACGTTTTTCTGGACAATGACACTAGCAAGCCGCTGCTAACTCTCCCTTACACGGGTTCTTTCCTTGTGATCTGTCTTACGCCGAAGGCTTTCTGCATCAACATTCGTGGCAAAGAAGACTGGGTCTCCATTGATCTTGTAAAACTTGTATAGCTCCTACCCAGTGACCCACCTACAGTACACCTCTGTAGCGCAGGGCACCCTATTTCACATGTGTGTTATTTTTAAGGGGGGAGCCATGTGCTGCACGTTTCATACACTCTCGTACACTGTAACGGTATCTTTTTTATTATACTGTATATCTCACTCTACACCTAACTGTTAACAGAACCTGATAGCGGTTGTCTTATCGTGAATTGATGTGTTTGAGTTTCTGTGACCTTCTTGCTCTGAAACTATTGTATTTAAGCCCACTGTTCATTGAAATAAAGTTAGTTGCATTCACCTTGCCTTTCAGTTATCACCTAAGTGCTCGCTCACACAATACTTTTAATAAACGTGTTTCACTGAAACATCCGACTTTCCCCACATTACTTAGACAAATTTTAAAGAAACAAATGAGTAATGAAACTTTATAAAAAGATGGAGCAATGGTAATGAATATCTTTTATAATAGAAATACTTAAGATCAAATAAATGGGCGTTTGAAAATACTTGTATGCAATTACAACAGTAACGAAGGCTTAAATTTCCTGTAAAAAGTTGCACAAAATCATAAAATTACTCTTATTGTTTATTTTTTACACTATTAAAATATTAAGGTGTCAGATTTCTTATTTATTTAGATTTTCTTATTTTGTTTTAAACATTTGTTTTTACATTATCAAAATTGAATAGATTATTAAAGGACAAGGAACTCTACATTTGTGTTTTTCATAGTAATTAAAAAGATTTTTAGCTTTTTTATGTTAAGTTTTTTCAGTGAACTGTCGTTATGCTGGAACTGACCAGTTGTCTTTTCACCCAATTGTTTTCGACGAGTTGGCTTTTGAACTGTTGTCTTTCGGCAAAGATTGAGTGCAGCTCATCATCTTTAATATACCCTGCTCACAAGCCTCGTGATTGGCAGCCACTCAAATGATCTTTATACGTCAGCGTCTCGCTTTGCTAGCAATTTTACATTATCTCTGTTATTATTGATGTCATGTTTACACGAATCAGCTTTGTAAACGAGGCGGACTATCACGATGATTGTGGGGTGAGCATATTAAAGATTATTGGCTGCCTGCATCAAGTTTCTTTCGTATACATGCAGAGAAATGCATAGGCTACACACACACACACACACACACACACACACACACACACACACATATATATATATATATATATATATATATATATATATGTGTGTGTGTGTGTGTGTGTGTGTGTGTGTGTGTGTGTGCTTTATCATGAATGAAAAAGTATTTGAAACGTTTGAATATATCCATTTAAAACTGACAAGAAACTGTAAGATATTGAATATAATATCATTATATAGACCACCAGGGAATAATATGAGGAAATTCATTGAAGAATTTAGTATTCTTATGGGTGTGGTGGACGATATTAAAAATACATTAATTGGTGGTGACTTTAATTGTTGGGTAGATGATGAAAACGATTATAAGACTAAAGAACTCAAGGAGGTATTTGAGATGTTTAATTTAATAAACAGTGTTTCGGTATCAACGTCAGTAGGTGGTCATACACTCGACTTGGTCATATGTGGAAAAGATTCAGACCTAATAAGAAACCTTGAAGTGGAACCAGACTTTGAGATCTCAAAAACACATAAACTCATCACGTTCGATGTTAATATAAATTGCACCAGAGTATTGAAAAAATGGATCACATATAGGGAACGGGAAAATTTTGATGCTGAGAATTTTATTGAAGCTAGTGTAGCGCAAATGTCTTGTGAGAACATACAATGTGAACATATGGTAGACAGAGAATGTGTTGGGTGTTATACCAAGAAATATAACGACAATTTTGGAAAAATGTACGATACCATGTGTCCCATAAAGAACAAACAAATAGTTGTACGCGAAAATGTTAGATGGTATAATAGTGAGCTATTAAAGGCAAAAAGACACAGACTTAAGATGGAAGGTAGATGGAAAAGAGCCAAATCCTCACAAGCCAGAAATCTATATAACAAGGCCAGAAATGACTATAACATCCTGTTAGAAAAAACAAAAAGAAAATTCTACAACGGCGAATGTAAAAAAACCAATAACATGAAGGACTTTCACAAAAACCTAGAGGATTTGATGGGATTAAAGAAAAAATATGTCTTGCCTGACAATGTTTGTGCAGAGAGATTTGCTATATTCTTCAATGAAAAAATTGATAAAATCTATAGAGGTTTCCCCCAAAATCACTTGGAAGGACAGTCAGCTATGTCAGTGAAGGAGGGAAAGAAGTTGATAAAATTTAAGGAAATAAATATGTGCAACTTGTTAAAGGTTATGAGAGAGATGAAGAATACATATTGTGGAAACGACCCTTTCCTAAACAGTTCAATAAGTGAAGCTCCAAACAAGCAAGTTG
>NC_090746.1:77765612-77778112 GCF_036898095.1 Palaemon carinicauda
CATAATTTGATATAGCAATAACTTAACCCTTCACAGAGAACTTTTTAATCATACATTCCCTTTTAATACAATGAGGCTCCGCATAGTTAAAGGTTAAGGCTCTGCTTTAAACCATATTGTGAAAAAGGTAAAACTATCCACCGAAAGAAAAGAGCGCCAATGAAATTGTGTGTTATATGCCATCAACAAATTCTAAAGGCCCTTCCACATGAGTGGCAAATGCACGGCTGGCTGACACTTAAAAATTTTGTTGTATGGGTGATCATCATGTGTAGATGACGTCATAGAACACGAAATTATAGGCAACCCATCGAAGTGCCCATGCCCGTTATTGAGCCACCGGATGGGTGCCTGACTATTGCCTGACAACTCTGATTGCACTCTGCCCAGAGTCTAACCCAAGTCATATGTTTTCTGGCTGTGCCTACAGTCTGCCTTGGACTGTGATCTGGTAACACTGTTTCAAAGCGAAGGAGTTACGGGCAAATCAGTGTATTCTCCTTGCATCAGCCCTTCGCGTGGAAGGGCCTTAAGTAATATTGTATCTAATCAACGTACGCTTTAAAATTAAACGACGCAAATCAACCAGCTTTTCTGAAGGCAAAGTTTAAAAATCTTACCTGGATGCAATATGGGCATAGAGGTTAAGTCTTAAAACTAATCTTTCAGAGCTATGAATCGATATAGGCAGTACAGGTCAAAATCCGGTTTCCCTACTAGTCAGCTTTAGTACATGATTTTCAAGAGATATCAAAGAGGTTAACTTTCTCTATTGGCCATCAAAATCAAATTATTAAATTAATGTCTCAAATCGTAGGTTTAACATTTTTATAACCATAAGTAATCCTCATCATCATCATCTACACCTATTGACGATTAAAGGGCCTACGAGATTTCACTCGAAGCCTATCATTATCTTTTAAAATAAACACTTCACTCATCTACTTCACACTTCTTAGTTCTCAGCTCTTCCAACTATTCTAGTGCCTTCCAGAGACCAATAAATGTCTGGTGAACTCATCTCTTGGGAGTGCAAAGAGCAATACCAAATTATCTCGAGCTACCCGTTACCATGATCTCATCCACATATGGCACTAGCAATTTCTATTATAGTTTCATTTCTAAACCTATCCTGCCATTACTCTCAGAATATTTTTCAGTGGAATTTGTTCTCAAATCTAGAAAATCGGTTTGATATCTTTTCCCTGTTATACCTCAACTCTTATCCATACTGTAAGACCGACCTCACTAAACTGATATACAGCCAGATTAATATATGTAATTTTAGAGATGTCCGAATTTTACTTAACATACAAGCTATTGTCCGAATTGTTTTTTTAATCTTTCATTAAATTCTTATATTAGAGATCATAGTTCCTAGATATTTTAATGATTCCACCGCAATCCTCTTTTCAATTTTATTTTATTTTCCATTACATAATAATCTGTTTTGTTCATCTTCATCCTAACCTCCTGTGATTTTTCGTGCATTCTGGTAAGCAGTCATTGCAGATCCTGTGGTGTTCAGCTAATTTCCCATCACAAATCCACTCCAATCCTTCGCCACCATCTCCGTCTGTTCCATGCATTACTAAATCCATGAAGAGGAACAGTGACAACACATTCCCTTGGATTATTCCACTGTTCACCGGAACATCATTTGATAGGACTTAAGTATTTAGACTAAACTATCATTAACTTTATACTTGCTATACTCTTGTAAAGACCTATTTACATAATAAAGACTAACTCCATAATAACACCAGACAATTCACAAAATTGTCCGGTGGACACTATCAAAGGTCCACAATTGTCATCAAACTGAAGTTAGACAAAAAAATTAAAAAAAAAAAAAAGTTGTACGGACAAAAAATTTTATTTTAAGAAATTCATAGGAATGTGTAGAATATAAGTAATGGTTTACGTATATTCCTTTATATCAAAGGCTTTAGTTATTAAACTTAGATAGTTAATACTTCTCTAAATAAGCAATCAAGAGAAACCATCTACTATACCATATGATTTTTTTTTCTTCAGTAAATAAAATTTTATTTTCATGTAAAAGAAAACTTTACAAAATATTAGTTAACCTGATTGAACTTTCCAACTGTTTTATCCAATATTCAAGAGCTATGGTTTGAACCTTAAATTCTCTTAATCCCATTAAATTGTTTGATAAATACCGTGTATTAATAAGTACAAAATTGCCACTAATGCTTTTATTATACAAGTAACATTCTAAATCATCTATTGTGGAAATAAAAAGGTATTAGACTAATACAACGTAGTTTTAATGTCGAAGTTTCCAGAAGCTATTAAACATATTTGATGTCCCCATTTTGGGGACATCAAATATGTTTAATGTCCCCAAAATGCTTTCTGGTTATACATTTCAAAAGTGTGTTTATCAGTTAAAATAGAATAAAGTAGTTTCCTTCAAAATCTTAAAGGAAAAAAATTTAAAGATTTATGTTGATAGTTTTAAAGGATTTGTAAAGAGTTAACAGTAGCAAAATTTTTAGTAATAGTCATCACCTAACAAAATAGAACAAAACTTTCAGGATTACATTGTTAAATATCTATGCTTGAGTTGGATAAGCGTACTCTGCTTTCTCAAAATCCGATCAACTTATTTTCATTACTTATTAGTGTCCGTCATCTCTCCATTAATCTTAAGAATGCACGAACCACTAAAAGTACCTGAAAGCGAAAAAGCAACAAATAAAAGTTAAAATCAAATATTTTAAAAGCTAAAATAAAACAAAACAGAACATATAGTTCATAGCATAACTAAACTATACCCAGAAAACGTACATGGGTTTATAAGTAGAGTTTGGACGAAAAAGCTCAACTTCTCAAAGTCATTCATTACTAGCAGTGCAACTGGGGAGAAAGCCCTGCCATTGCAATATAAAGTAAATACAATTGCGTATCGAAGAGACGTTGCAAAAACTCATGTAATGTGTTAAGTGTACATCGCGAGGCACCGACATTCCTTGTTACGGGAACGGAACTAACTTCTCTTATATATGGAATTACCCTTTATACACAAAATATGCCAAAAAAGGAACTTGCAGGACATAGAAGCCAAACTGCACCCAGTTACGAAACTGGGTTAGGTACTTATCTTTAGCACAAGACAGTAAATGAATGGTTCAATGCTATCACTCTGCTCTCCTATAGAATAAAAAGCATGTTTGGAAGAATGAAAATATATAGTTTCGTCACGCTGAACCACCAGAGTTTTCAGTCTGTCAAATTGCCCAAACTAGTGCGTTTTAGTTAGTGAATGGGGAAGGGGTTGGAAGGATTAAAACCGTGTGAGAATATCTAAAAATATATGTCCTATTTGACTGGTCACATACACTAGTACATCCTAGACTGCTTTTAAAAGAATTGGCAAGGAATAACAAGCCGTGAATTAACTAGTTTTTCCCGGATACGAAATTATATAAAAAAAAAATTAATATATACCCGGTCCCAAGGTATGCTACAAATTAGGAATAAATTGAAATACAAGGTATCTATTTTCTATAAAAGGTTTAACCAAAAAGGAAACAGTTCTTCATCCTATGAATAAGTAATGTCGATTATAATAAACTTCTATACACAAAGTTTTAAATATCTAAACCAACTTTCAAAACTACTTTGTTACCATTAATCAAAAATACTCAGATACTTTTCAACTATTTTCAATACCTAACCCATCTTCCAAACCCTATATAATGCCTCACAAACCAAGATTCAATAAAAGTACACCAAGATTCAATGAAAATATATCTGAAAGGGAAGTTCTGTATTAATAAGTTTGCTACCACTCCCTTTTACTAGAACAATAGGCAAACAGGCCTATTGTTCAAGTCCAAGGGAGTACCCCGCCCCCTCTAGGGGCCACCCCTGCAGGGGTGGGGGTAAGGCAGTCGAACAAAAATTTGAAAATTCAATTACACTTACATGATCCTAGCTAATAATTTTATTTAGATGGAAAATAAAGTTCTACCTGGATTCGTTACGCAATTATTTGAATTTAAAACTCAAATGCACTTATGATCTAAGCTAAACAGGTCTCTGAATTAATTAAGCAATAGTTTGAATTTAAAACTCAAATGTACTTATATAATCCTAGCTAAGTATTCCATCTGAATTAATAAAGATCTGAATTGGGCAGTAGTTTGAATTTAAAACTCAAATGAACTTACATAATCATAGCTTAGCATTTCATCTAATTCAATAAAGATATTAGAGAATTAGGCAATAGTTTGAATTTCAAACTCAAATATACTTATAATCTAAGCTAAACGTTTCATCTAAGTTTTAACCAAATTAATTTCACAATTTGGATTCTAAACTAATTTGTACTTATAAGATCTTAGCTAACATAACTTAAGTACTGGCTAAATTCATTAAGAGATTGGAGATCAGAACGTAATTACACAATACATGCTAACCTTTTCATCTAAATGAAAATTTAAACAAATTTATTGTGTACTAATTACTCAAAACTCGCATCGATGTCAAGAGAGTGGTAACAGTTCGATGCACAATAATTATAATTTGAAGCTAAATAACTAATAATCTTAACTAACCCTTTTTTAAAAAAAACTAACTACAATCAATGCGCAATAATTTTTATTTAAAACTCAATTGCACATATGACGCTACCTGCCATTACATCAAAGTTCTAGCTGATTTTTTTGTAAAATTTTAATTTAAATTAACATTAATCTTATATAATCCTAGCCAGCAATTTTATCAACTTAAAAGCTTTAACTAAATTCATTGCACAATTTGAATTAAGACTAGATTAAATAGTCCTAGCTAACAGTTTAGTCTTCAGTAAGTTAGAAATATACCGAATTTACAATGCAATCCTTTTGATGTAATACTTAATAACTACCAAACTTGCCTAGCCATTCACTGAATGAAAGTTCTAACTGAATTCATTGCAAGTTTTTAATTTGAAACACTACACATTCTTAAAAATTTCATCTAGGTTAATTAAAACCTAGCACCGATTTTTAAATTAAATATAACACAATAAACTAAATGCGTTTTGTCCTTATAGACAACTGGCTCTACATTTAACTAGAATTTAGGAAATTATTAAAAAATTCACTTACCTAGATTACCCGAAATTTTTCAAATCACCCCACCTCCGTTGTATACGAAATCTTGAAACTTCATAAGGAACTGTACCCTGTAAAAAGTAAGATATTAATGACTGCAAATGCATTGTAAATTGTAAGAGGAATTTAAAGCTTTAGTAGTGAAATTCCTGCGATCATAAATTCAGCTTTTAAATAAGAAAATTTTCTACAAATACCACTGAAAAGTAGTATCAGTTCTTTGCAGTTATTGAGAAATTAAAACAAAAAATGAATTTCATAACTACGGTCATTGAGAAATCCAAATAATACTAAAAACGGAAAGTAGTTACTTTTATGAATATAGACCAAAGACTAAATTTCCAAGAATATTTTTTCTCCAGATTTTAAAGATTTTCAAACATATCTATCGTTGTATGGTACGTAAATAGTTCTACAGAAGCCGGGTTGAATTTAATTTTGAAGTAGCAACTGAATAATTACTAACTTTTCAAGCATCTCCCCGATGGTAATGATTTTTGAAATAGCAACAGTGTCTAGCTAACCTGTACATAGATAGTTCCTCTATACATTAATGAAATTTCAAAAATTTATGGATTAAAGAGGAATATTCCACTAAAAAGATGAACAAACTTTAGACACTCTATGGATAATAGAAGAAATAATTGAAAGAAATTTGGACAAATAATACGTGAAAATTATGAATTACTGAATACGTTTAGTCTTATTGACCGATTTATGTTGTGTCTTGAGTAATATGGCTTACAAAAATTGAACCAGTTTCCCTCAATAAGCAACCATTGCAATTATGCCTGGCAAAACTTTTGAAAGTAAAAAAAAAAAAAAATATTACATTTTAAACGTTTATGAATCGGGTACACGGAAGTAAAATCTTAAATATTGATGGTAGTACATTAGTAAAAGATATATGTCGACTCCTACCACAGCAACAAGTTAAGATACCCATATTACTAATCACCTCTAATACACAATTTTAAACTAATAGCTCAGGAAATAATATCAAGTAACTTTTAAAAGAATTAGCACTCACCAAAACAGAAAATCCCTTAACATCACACCAAACGAAGTCTTGCAGGAAGAAATGCTGAAACCTATATAAATCTGCATTTAACTAATACAATACCAATCCACACCTCGGATTACTCTAACATTTTGTAAGCCATCAATCTCGAAAGTCCTCACGAGATTTCTTAGGTTAATGGTTCTAAACACAGCAAAACGTGAACTAACCAGTAATCACAGCGAGGTTCCCCAGACCAAAACTATTCGTATTCAAAGTCCCGAATTTCCGGACACGATGTCCAACACTGACGTTTACTCTTGTGCGCACTACGAAGTAAGTTTTTAACGATGTCATCAACGAACAAGGATGAGGAACTTCGAGTTAGAAAATTAAAACCATCAATTTGTTACGTCACTGATTTTTTAACATTTACATTTGGTTTTTACAAAATTTTTGAAAATATTTTTCTTTCAGTTTGCAAGATATTATGATTCCATGGAACAGAATATAATCTGACTATATTTTCTTTTCTACATTAAATTATATAGGTTTTCCCCCACAAATTTTAAAGTAACTGTACATTAAAATATTCTGTTTTTAAAAGTGATTTATAGAAACGCTTTTTTATAGTATTAATGTACTAACTACATACTAAAACTGTTCTCTTATATATCAGGAAACTGCAAATGGTTGCTAACGTTAATGAATGTATTTTTTTGTGTCATTTTATTACAAACACAACTTGATACTCCTTACATATACAAATAAAACAAATACTTCAGACCATTTATAGTGACTCATTACGCCAGTTTCTATAATGCTCTCTGTTATGGAGAAAAACTAATGGGATAACTATGGTATCTTATCCTTGATCATAGAAAACTAATATTGAGGCTAAATAAATAAGCAAGCAGACCAGTGAATAATAGCAAATTGGAAACTTTTATTCATCATATGAACCTTTGAACAGAGGGGAGTGTACTGAGCCTAATCATAATCTGTATCTATACTATTGGTCTGTCGAAAATACTACAAAGGGCATGATGTGCAGTTCAAACTATTTGCTGATGATACACAATTTTACTTCTCCACAAATGATATAGACAGCACTATTGAAACTCTAAACTGAATTCTTGCGAGTGTTAGGGAATGGATGGAAATGAAACAACTAAAATTAAATGATAATAGAACAGAAGAAACTTGGCAGATATTCAAATAAGCATAAGTAACGACTCTACCTGATATCTAGTAAAGTTCGTGATCTAGGTGTATTTCTTGACTGTAACTTGTCTCTCAATGCCCAAATAAATAACGTTGTATAAACTGTTGGTCATCATCTTAGAAACAGTGCTTTTATGAAGAAGTACCTGGATGAACATTCTGTGAAGAAACTTTTGATAAACTGTATTATTACCAGAATTTACTACTGAAACTCCATCTCTTATAATTTACTATAATAAAACTCAAGAAATTACTATACATAATGAACAGAAGAGCAAGACATAAAATGGGACGCCCCTCGAGAAAAGATCACCCTTAAATTAATTGATTTACATTCGATGCTTATAAAAGGGAGAATTAAGTTTGAAATGTGTACTGTACAATAGCCCATCAAGTTATCAAAACCGAACGTCCAAGATATCTAAAAGAATTGCTACATATTGTGCAGGCAACATATTGTGTTGACACGAGAATAGTTACAGATGGTTTCAAAATATTGGAACCTAGATTTATGACTACTGTTGGCTCTAGGGCCTTTAAATGTGTGGCCTCGAGACTTCAATAAACTTCCACTAGACATCCGAAAGATTGAAGATATTAAGGCTTTCAAGAAGAAACTGAAGACTTTCTTGTTCTGTTAGGGATTCGATGGTGTCGATATAACAATAAACGAGCAATATGTGGTGTAAAATGTTGAACGCTTCGAACGAATATCATAAAAGGACTTGGAGGTCCTGTAGAGAGTAGGGTTCACCTGCTGTATAGGACCAGAAAAACAACCCTTAAAATAGATAAAGTAAATTAAGCATAAGTGTGAATTGCTATTTAAAAACAGGATATCAATGTAGTTTTTTTATTTTAAGATCCTAAGCTAAATGTATTTTGATACTTAAGAAAAACTACATAAGAAAGAATAGAGAAGACTTCCAACCTACCTTACAACCAAAGCGTCAATACATATTGAAAGGAATGATTAGAAGAATTATAAATGTTTTCATGATATTTATAGTCGTCCCAGTAATCGTGTCCTATTTGAGAACGAAGAAAAAGATGAAATTAAAATAAAGAAGCATAAAAATCACTTATCAATGTTTACCCTATGGTTAATATTATCAGTGATTTCTCCTAAGAATTAGAGCAACAGTGTCTGTCTCCATTTGAAAAGTTTAGAAATAGGTGTATTTATTCGGATAAAAAAAATAATAAAACTTCATTCTACTTTTCATGATTAATAAAACACCTACTAATATCTACTTTCTAGGTTACATTATTTAGGTAAATAACTTCACAACTCCCTTATGAATAAACGGAACAATCCTTATATTATCCTTGTAGGTCTCTCCAAACTAACAACCACAACAAGATAAAACTCTCTTACTTTTAATAGAATTCCAGCCATGTAAGAAGAACCCACTTACCATGATTATATTCCAGGCCTGAACGAGTTTCAAATTGTCACCAGCTCCTGCTCTAAAATCTCCTGGAAGGTTATCGTCTATTGCGGCATCTCTAAAGACATTTCTTCGGGTAAGCCTTATCCTTCGAGGGGAGTCTCGTGGTCTCTAAACTACCTTAATGTGATCCTCTTCTTCAAATACGTCTGCGTCATTGTTTATCGAGACGGGTAACGACGGCCATGTTTTGAAGGTCACTGTGATTTCACTTGTCATGTCCGAGTGAGTCACGGTACTAAAACATTTCTTTAAAATATAAATGATTTTTGTATTTAGCAAATGAATAGCTACCATATTGAACGCTTATTATTCATACACCAAATCGTAAATAGCTGATTGATATTATTTGAACAAGTTTATCTATACGTGTGAATTCTATGTATAACCGAAATATTTTGAAAATATGGTACTCACTTATACTTGAAATAATTGAATTCAAGATTCTTCTATGACAAATTTCACGCGGGTTCGAATTGAAGTTTATTCTGATGAAAATAAAGTTCTGATTTTATTTTTCTTTCTTCAAATAATAATTTCACTCACGTATCCTATATAAATCTATTTTCAATACGCTTCCTTTCTCGATGGTTATGTCAGAAGGTAATACATGACTTTGTCAAGTTAAATCTATGATATATTTGCCTTTGCGCGAGTATTAATTTGATAGATCAAGTTAGATAAACATATATTCATATATACGCATATATATAAATATATATATATATATATATATATATATATATATATATATATATATATATATATATGTACATGTACACTATATTTATATTTATTTTTATACACACACAGACACACACACACATATATATATATATATATATATATATATATATATATATATATATATATATATATATATATATATATATATATATATATATATATATATATATATATATATATATATAACGGATTTTGAGCGAAGCGAAAAATCTATTTTTGGGTGAGATAGCCATGTCGTCCTGATGGAAGTTCCTATAGGGTAGCTTCCTAGGGTATATTACAACTACGGCGATATTCCCAGAGAATTTACCTTAAGGTACCAGAATTCTAACTCCTGGAGCGAGTATCCCTCGTGAAAGGGATATCGCGACATATCAGAGGACGTATTCTAGACACGTCACATGGCAATCTACGACCTGAACAGAGATTCGTCTCGTAGGAGGGAGATTGACGAGATACGAATTCGGGAAAGAAAAAGGGGAGCCGCTCCCAAGGCTTCCCTATCCCCCGATTCGTATGCGTGCCTGGCGCCAATCCTGGCGCCATCTGTATTCCTTGTAGCGTACACGAGGTGCTACAGATACTGTATGTAGGGAGGGGTCCTACAGCCCTTTCTTAGAAAGGCAAGGGCGGGTCCATCAGGACGACATGGCTATCTCACCCAAAAATAGATTTTTCGCTTCGCTCAAAATCCGTTTTTTGGGCTCAAGCCATGTCGTCCTGATGGAAGTGTACCAGAGCATTACTGTATCTGTGGATTCTCAGAACGTGCCGTACTCCCCGGAGATATTTATTCCCGGTCGACTAGACCTAGAGACCTAAGATGTTACCGTTATACATCTTTTCAACTAACTATAAACTATGTTAGAGCTTCCTGCCCCCTACAGGGAAGAGTCCTACTAGACTCTGGAAAGTCTCGAAGAGTACATATATCTATGTATGAATACCAGGCAAGCTAATATAGTGGTCTCGCCCTATATTAAGTAAAGCATAGTTTGTATAGAACCACTGCGTCAATATATTGACCAGTCATCCGCACAATACTTGTATTGGACAAAGGTTTATATCCGCATAGGAAGAAACTAATAAAACCGCCCTCGTCCCTTTATGGGACGGAGTCCTCCCATTAGGGGACTTACATAAACCAATGCAACATAGCTTGCAAAACAGAACAATTCTATCAGAATTATCCCAGATAAGATACATAGAATTAAAATGCTCAATTATACCAATAAATTGACACAGGTGAAAGAGACGCAAGGTTCTCAAGAACAAGTTTATTGACAGATAATAAACAGACAGGTTAACAACAAATATATATATTTATATAAAAGAGGGTAACCCAAAACTTTAAGCATAAGTATGATAGTAAACAGAACTTGTTTATCTGAAAGAAAAACCATTAAACACCACTTTAATGAGATACCAAGGTATCAAGTCATAAAAAATCTGTATTACAAATCAATCACATTAGCGTTAGAAACGCTTGGCACACATGTCTGAACTTATGCAAGGTTCACCTTTGAAGGAAGGAACAGTCTATATGGGCACTTGGTGCCCTCATTTAGTTTGTAGTACAGTATGTACCTACACACTCACCCTGGACTTAATCGTCCCAATTAAGACCACTGTTCCTCGCAGAGTTAAACAGTAGGGTTAACTACACGACCCACTGCTACCACAGATCTCTTAAGTTCCTCTACTTGCTTCGCATAGTGGCGAAAGAACACCCTGGAAGACTTCCAGCCCGTGTATGAACGGAGATGTTCAAAATCCATACAATTAAAGAAATTTAGGGATGAGGCAACTTTCCTCGGATCGTGACCTGCGGGTGTACTGTCAGGATCCGCTCTGCGAATAAAATATGTCATTTTCGCTCTGAGTTGATTCAGAGATAAATTTGAGCCTGATGTTTCTCCCCTGAATAGTTGACTACCCTTGAAGTCTGAAGTTCTACGAAGATAGACCTTTAGGCATTCTACTGGACATAGAGATGCATCTTCTTTCAGAGGACAGATTCTCCAGGGACCCCACCTGTTGGTGGGTAACTCATTCTTGGCGAGAAACGTAGGATCCGGAAACAGGTTCAGCTCCCCCCCATCCAGGAACTGAACACGACCTGCCTCTCTCGAGAGGGCTACGATCTCACTAACCCTGGCCCCGGACGCGAGTGCAAATAGGAAAATAACTTTTTGCGTCAAATCCTTTAACGGACATTCTTCATTGCTCAACAAGGAGGCGAAATGAAGAACTTTGTCTAAAGACCATGAGATGGGCTTTGGAGGTGCTGAAGGTCTGAGCCTAGCGCAGGCTTTCGGAACTTTATTAAAGATCTCGTTACCTAGGTCGATCTGGAAGGCAAATAAAATGGGTCTCATCAAAGCCGATTTACACACTGAAATCGTGTTAGCTGCCAATCCTTGGCCATGGAGGTGGATGAAGAAAGATAAGCAGAAATCTGTTGAGATCTCCTGCGGATTCTTTGCCTTTACAAAAGCTCAGGAAATGATATTACGCATCTTTTAAAAAAATTAGCCCTCACCATAACAGAAAATCCCTTAACATCACAACAAACGAAGTCTTGCAGGAAGAAATTCTGGAACCTATATAAATCTGATTTAGCTAATACAAAACCAATCCACACCTAGGTTTACTCGCACATTTTGCAAACCATCAATCTCAAAAGTCCTCACGAGATTTCATAGGGAAATGGGTCTAAACACAGCAAAACGTGAACTATCCAGTAATCACAGCGAGGATCCCCAGACCAAAACTACTCGTATTCAAAGTCCCGAATTTCCGGACACGATGTCCAACACACTGACGTTTACTCTTGTGCACACTACGAAGTAAGTTTTTACCGATGTCATCAACAAACAAGGATGAGGAACTTCGGGTTAGAAAATTAAAACCATCAATTTCTTTCGTCACTGATTTTTGAACTTTTACATT
>NC_090746.1:77785612-77790612 GCF_036898095.1 Palaemon carinicauda
AATATATATATATATATATGTATATATATATATATATATATATATATATATATATATACACACATATATATATACATGATATAATATATATATATATATATACAATATATATATATGTGTGTGTGTATATATATATATACATATATATATATATATATATATATATATATATATATATATATATATATATATATATAATTTATATATTTATATATATAATCACTAATCAAATCCTTCGATATACTCAACTATCATACTGAAATAACAACCACTATCACATCTATCTTCACAATCCTAAACCGGCCAAAGGTCGGTGATATTAACAGGTCACTCACAGAGAAGCTAATGCATTGGTCAACTACATTGACCAATTGTGCATTGAGTTCTGCACTGGGCGTGAGAGTTTTCAATTCAGTCTTCAAATTATCTGGTAAGATCTTCAAGTTCTCGTCTATCTGTAAAGAGAATTTTAAAGGTGTGAATGATACTTTAGAAATGATGATGAATTGAGTAGAAGATTAAGAAAAAAAAAATATTAAATTCCAGCATGAAAATGATGATAATGGTGATGATGTAGGCGATAAAGATGGTGAGGATGATGACAATAATACAGTATTACTTATAATAATAACACTAATAAAAATAATGAAAATGATAATAATTTTGATGAAAGTACTACTACTACCACCAGTAATAATAATAATAATAATAATAATAATAATAATAATAATAATAATAATAATAATAATAATAATAATAATAATAATAATAATAATTTTCTCTTAATGACTTTATGATGATAATGCTATTGGTAATAACAACAATAATAATAATAAAGACTATTATAATTTGCAATATTTCTGTCTCTAACATTCATGAAATGCTTAAATATATAAATAGTATTTACCTGATAAAATCAAATTTTGAACTCTCAATTTTCATCTTATTGAATAAAACAAATATAAACAGATTATCAAAACTCACGTAATTCATCTTCTGCAGGAGACAGGTGTAGTTGCTGGTCTTGGAAACTGCCTTCGTCAGCAGACGTTCAAGTATAGGACCGTCGTAAATGAATTCTTTTTTCTGTTGGGGTAATTTTAATAGATCAGTGACTTTCATCTTAAATGGATGGCATTTCTTCGGAAAGTACTTATAAAAGCCCTTTGCCTTATAATACAAAATGAAGATATTATAAGACATTAGAAAGGAAACTGTAAGATAGATTACTCGAGTGCCATATGTGGACGAGATCATGGTGAGGGGTAGATGACGATGGTTAGGTCATGCTCTTCGCACTCATTAAAACAGATTAGTTCACCAAACTTTCAACTGGGCTCCACAAGGCACTAGAAGAGTTTGAAGACCCAGACCTACATGGTTGAGGACTATGAAGCGCGAAGTAGGAGAGGACGATTTGAGAAGTATTGATTTAAAAGCTCAAGATAGAGATGAGTGGCGAAATATGACTGAGGCCCTTTGCGTCGATAGGCGTAGGAGGAGATGATGAATATGTATATATATATATATGTACGTATATCCAGTATATGCATATAAAAGTACATATATAAATATATATATATATATATATATATATATACATATATATATATATATATATATATATATATATATATATATATATATATTATATATATACATATATATATATATATATATATTATATATTTATATATATATATATATATATATATATTTATACATAAAGAGAGAGAGAGAGAGAGAGAGAGAGAGAGAGAGAGAGAGAGAGAGAGAGAGAGAGAGAGAGTTATACATATACACATACATATATATGTATATATAGTTAAATTAGATATGTATTTACATTCACACATACTGTATCTCTATCTCTATCTCGGTGCATATATATATATATATATATATATATATATATATATATATATATATATATATATATATATATATATATATATATATATATATATATACAAAAAAATCTCTTTACGAAAAGATTAAATCTATTTCAATCAATAAAATGTTTAATGTTTCATCTACAATGCAAAAACATAATAATAAAAACTTAAAAACTTACTGCTGCATCGGAGACCATTTCCTCTTGCTTCTTAGCGACAGGTTCAGGGAGCATTTTCACCGGCTCCTGATAACATTGATGCTTGGCTACGGTGACCCGCTTCAACCATCCGTAGTAAGGTTCCTCACCAAGGCAGGTGGCCATAGCCTGAGGTTCGATGGTAAATAAGACAGAATTTCTAAAAGGAAGATTTCTAAATCGAATGGCAAGATATAATATAGCAACTAGTTACATTATTTCAGTCGATATTCATTTCATGTTTTTTTTTTTTTTAGATATTTCGTTATTTTAACGAACATATATATAGAGTGATAATGAAAAAGAATAATTACTTGATTGTAGGCGAATCTATTGACGAAGAAGTCATGACCTTGAACCAGCGAAGCCAACGCCAAGAAGAGTATAAATGGGGTTACCATCATTCTGAAAAACAGATTTAATGGAATTATATATACAATATAGCCTATATGTACAATAACAAATTCAGCAATTCCTAGTACACTCCAGGACAAAGGCCTCATATATGCCAATTCATGTTCGGTGTTTGGCCAGCTTTCATCACCATGCTGGCATATGCAGATTGGTGATGATGGGAGATTTCCGTCTGGTCGCTCACAGCACAAAAACCTAGTATGGATGGCCCTTACTAATATTACTTTGCTAATTCTGACGATATACAACCCCTGTCACTATGTTAAATATGTTAAGGTATCCCCACTCAGGTATGTTGTTTATATATAATATATATATATATATATATATATATATATATATATTTATATATAAATATACATATATATATATATACATATATATATATATATATATATATATATATATATATATACATATATATATAGATATCTTTATGTATATATGTACATATACATATATATATATATATATATATATATATATATATATATATAATATATATATATATAGACATACATATATAGTATATATATATATATATATATATATATATATATATATATATATATATATCTATATATACATACATATATATAGTATATATATATATATATATATATACATATATGTATTTGTGTGTGTAAGTATGTCCATGCCTATGTGCGCGCCCTTGTTTTTGTAAGTCATACCAAGCCTGGAGTAAAGAGTTGAGTTACAGGTGGGGTAAACGACCAGTGTTTTAAAATGCCAAACCCTTGCAGTCTTTTGCAATGAATATCATATCATAATTTGGTCTGAAAGACAATATGCTAATATAAATAAGGAATTCTCAACTGCGAGTCGAAATGAAAATACTGTGAAAAGACCGAAATAATATTATAAAATAGTAAAAACCTTCCATACTCACTTCCCAATTTGGTTTCTTCCGAGCTCCTTTGCAAATGAAGGTCTGCTAAAGACTTGCTATTTCGAGGGAGACGCAATCGTTTTTATACTCCTTCAGATCCTAACCAGCATTATACACTACCTTGGCCTTGGGAAAACCCAGTTTCATTCTCCTTTATTTATTCCTGTTTGGTCTTTTGTTGTAAAACTCGCTACGTCATTGTTACTTGCGTCTTCAGCGTTGTGATAAAGAACAAAGTACTTATTTTTGTCTTTGAAGAGGTGACTGGGTGATGTCATTGGTTTTATGGTAGATAGATAGATAAATAGGTAGATAGACAGATAGATAAATAAATAAATAGATAGGGAACAGATAGGCAGATGTAAAAATAGATAGATGGATAAATAGATAAATAAATAGATAGAAGTAAATAGATAAAAATAAATAGAGAGACAGATGTACCAATAGATAGATTGACAGACAGATAAATAAATAGATCGAGAACAGAAAGACAGATGTACCAAAAGATAGATAGATAGATAGATAGAGAGAGAACAGACAGACTGATGTGCCAATAGATAGATAGATAGGTAGATAGATAGATAGATAAAATGACACAGGCAAAAAGATAGGTTGGTAGACAAACCAATACAGATGGAACATATCATATGTTTATTGTGTATTTCACATAAATAATCTGATATAGATAGAATATATCATATGCTTGATATTAAAATCGCATAATTCATTTTATATATGGGTATTAAAACTATGTCCATATCATTTGTGATTTTAATAAAAAACTTACACTAAATCAAATCCTGCTAACATTATTCAATATCTATAATGTTTTTAAAGAGGTATTCACTAATATTCTTACACCTACTTAACAAAAAGTAAAACAAAAAAACTGGTTTAACTCTAAAGCTAAACCGGACACTTCAATCCCCTGAAAACTCGTAAACAAATTTGTACATTCTTGGACTAGTTAATAACTCGAACCCTCATTTTCAATCCACTTGCAAAGCACTGGCTCATCAAAAGCAAGATTTACATTATCAGGCAAATATGGATTTAGAGCATTTCAATCTTTGATCTACCATTATGGATTTTATTGTCTAGGACTTTAAAAAAAAACAAATTTTCCAACATATAAAAGTTACCAAAGTAATTAAGATAGTTTGTAGGCTCTGATATATTTTCTTATTTTAACTGCATTTTTTAAGGTAGTAACTTTTTCTATGAGAAATATGCAATTACACTAGATTTCGATATCACTGTTTCATTTATCTTGTTGATAGAATTTTTGATTACCACAAGTCAGAGTTCACTATAGGAAGGAATGCTAACAAATGGGATTATTTTGTTAACCTTTAGAACAATGGGTATTAAGGCTTTCAAGTTATATCGAAATTATAACCTTTTAGTCCTAAATTTTCCTTCGTACTCTGCAAAGGATTTCATCCTCAAACCAATCCTTGGAGCTTTAAAGATACAAAGAACAGACTTCTCCTGAATTTATGTTATTCTTCTTAAACGAAATCCAGCCCCTTCAGGATGTCCGTGCCCATAACGATGGCCATCACTTTCACCAAGTAGTTGGTC
>NC_090746.1:77812608-77815108 GCF_036898095.1 Palaemon carinicauda
TTATACTTAACAATCATAGATTATTCAATATAAAACTACAAAGTTAAATGAAAATCATTAGCACGTAATTTGAAGAAGCTAATTATGTCTAACCTAGACTGAACTTGATAATGCAGCGAAAATAGGGAAAAAAAGAATCATAATAGAATAACCAAGAACAATCAGAGATTTCTGATCTTTGACAAAGGTTAATGGAGTCTTCTACCTGTGGTGAAAATTTCGTCAATATCTGTCAATTTCTTTTAACGTTATCTTTAAAATGACGAAAAATGAAATTCCAGATCTAGATTTCGGATCTGGATCCGGATCATCGACAAAGTTCAATGGAGTCGTCCATCACCTAAGATCTATCTGTGGTGGATATTTCATTAAAATCCGTTGAGTAGTTTTGACGTAAGCCACTCCACAGAAACACAGACATGTAAATAAATGATAAATGAATAAGTAAAACCGACTAGATATTATAACCTCCCTGGCTTAATATTAGATAAACCAACATCATAATAAATTTTGAAAGAAAGTGAAAACATGAGAAGGATGTTATTGATTTTTTTTTTTTTTTTTTTTTTTGTCACGGTTAAGCAAAATGACGGACTTCTGCCTTCAGATATTTTTTTCAAAGATGTTCTTCATTTTCTTTACAATCAAGGCGTGAAAGTCATGGTCATGTTTTGAAATTTTGCATGATTTTATTTTTTACGTTGGTATTCATTTATGCAACACATTTGCTCTTGTTTTTTCATGATTGTTTGTTAGCTTTAAGTTTTTTTATTTCCTAACATATATGTATTTATGTACTGACAAGCATGTGAGAAATTTCTAATTTATAAGCACAGGTGTGTTTCTCTATTAACAAAATCTCCCTTTTTATTTTTCAAACTACGAGCAAGCACGTACTACGTTTTCAACTATAATACCTCATATTCTAATTTGTCAATCCTCTTTATTATCATTTTAATTTATTCTGCGAATCTTCTCTTAAATTTTCTATGGTCTATGAACCATAATTAAAAGTTGTACGTTTTAGATTGCATAGAAATAAAATAAAGCTATAATCAGTTACACACACTTTATATACAGTATATATATATATATATATATATATATATATATATATATATATATATATATATATATATATATATATATTTATATTTATATTTATATTTATATTTATATTTTTTTTATATTTATATATATATATATATATATATATATATATCTATATATATATATATATATATTCATATTTATATATATATATATATATATATATATAATATACAAATATATATATATATATATATAGAGAGAGAGAGAGAGAGAGAGAGAGAGAGAGAGAGAGAGAGAGAGAGAGAGAGAGAGAGAGAGAGAGAGAGAGAGAGAGAAAGGTACTCTACCGACAAAGAAACTAAATTATTAAAATTTCCCATCCCCATTAAGTTGGCCCCTTTATATATGATGTAACCCCAGATGATGCAATATATAAATTAATGAAGTAAATCACTAAGAAATTAGTAATTTCTTGTGAGGTACTTTTGACAACCAAGCTCCGGAGACTAGTAATGAATCTAGTAGGAGAGGCCATGGGGCAAGAAGACATTGCTTCAAGTAATTCTAATTTCATTTTTAGGTACTGTCTCGTCAAAGAGTATTTAAGTCCTTTAATTAAACTATGCAAGTAAAACTAGAATAGGGCAAAGAACGTAATAGCCAAATTCCAAACGTTTGCGATATTCTCGAGGACTGGAACGTTAGTTTTCACTTATTTCAAGAAAACGTTTAATCTGATTGTAAATATCGTCCACATTGGTGCAAAATATAAGTCTAAAACACCGGTAATGGAACGTCTCCTACATAGGTAGATTCTATGCTTCTATTTTGCTATCTAAATTGATGTATTTATATTAACTCGAAATTATACCAAACTGGTCATCGATGAAAGGAAGCTTGTATTTTCAGGGAGGGTGTGGAAATGATTATGTTTAAATATGTATTTCTGGCCCGAGATAATTTTGCCCATAGTATAAGTGAGTTTGCAGTAAATATACTCTACGGGTATTAACACCACCTTTAAGCGTGGTGTTGTGTGGTCCGGAATTTAAAAGAAAAACCTTTATATGATAAATCATTATATGATGTCCCTTAGTTCAGGAATCACTGCTCCGACCATCTATCATATAACCGCCATTTTTTATGGAAAACATTAAACTTCTACTGAATGATACTAAAAGATGACTATAATCTGTACTCGACTGAACTATACCTAGAAATTCTGATTTTTTTTTCCGCACGATTATTATTATTATTATTATTATTATTATTATTATTATTATTATTATTATTTATTATTGATAGCTTGAACTACAAACCCAATTTGAAAAGCAGAATGCTATAAGCTCAAGGGGGTCCATCAGGAAAAATAGCCCAGTGAGGAAAAGAAATAAGGAAATGGATAAAACATGGTGCCTGAGTGTACCCTCAAGCAACAGAACTCTAA
>NC_090746.1:77817608-77825108 GCF_036898095.1 Palaemon carinicauda
GATATGAATTGACACCAACAACCATAAGAAAAGATATATTCTAAATGTGGAGATCAATAAGGTTTATTTTTCATTGCCTTTTTTTTTTGAGGGGGAGGAGTGTAAGAATAAAATAAAATATATTATTTTGAAGTACGGAATCATTTCCGTTGAATAGGCCAACGACACAAGGAGAAAATATGTTATTCGTGAAAACTGGAAATAACTGAAAACAGAACAAAAAGCAAAAATAAAAAATGAGAAGAATTTCAATCCTTAGGAAAAGGGCAATGACCCTTGTACATTTCCTTAAAAAAAAAAAAAAAAAAAGCCAACGATTCACTCCAAGGATAAATGAAAACGAAAAATGACAGGTAAGGTGATGCGTACCAAAACATGCGTCCAAGTTCAGGATCAAAATTTCGAGAAAAGAAGAGACTCTATAAACAAAACCGCTTGCTCTTTTATGCTCCGGTTGACAAGCGGAAATAGATGGATGGTTGGAGTATCTTACAATCCTGAACCAAGTCGTGAGGAAAATAGAAGAAAAAATGGACGAGGACAGTGCATAGTTCCATGGCTATTTTTCTTCCAGGACAAAGGAGAGGCAATATTCTCATTCAAGGACGGAGCTTACGATCCGTATAAATAAGATCTTAATTTGCCTTTTAAGCTTACACTTAGGGTAACATGTATCTATCTACGCATCCGCCCATCTTGTATCCAATCACATTAAAGAGGCAAGTAAGAGCTATCTTAATTTAATTGCGAATGTCTTTTTTAGTCATTAGGAATCATGAACACGTGTGCAAGTTTTGTTTGAGACCAAAATTAAAAGAAGGATAACCTAGGATGGAGATTTTTTGGCAATCAAAATGAGAATATGAAAATTAAAATGCTATTTTCTCTAAAAAGAAAAAAAGTATTTAATCAGATAGTCCTACCAATATTAACTTATGTATCAAAAACTTGGAGCCTTAGAACATAAGCTAGATACAACTCAAAGAGTTATGGAAATATTATTAAGAGGCAGAAAAAGAGCAACATAGATACGAGAGCAAACTAAAGTAGACGATATTCTAACAATACGTAAGAAGAAGAAATGAACATGGGCAGGACATACAATGTGAATAACCGATAATAGAAGCACATTAAGAATAACAGAATAGGTCCCTAGAAATCGCAAAAGAAGCTAGGGAAGGGAGAGAAGACGATGGATTGACGAGCTAAAAAAATTTGGGTATAGATTGGTATGCGAAGACCATAAACAGACGTGTGTGGAAGGACATGTGTGAGGCATTTGTACTGCAGAGGACTATCTGCAGCTGATGATGCTGATGATGATATATATTGCATATACATAAATGTATACTTATAGTACCTGGGAGAGGGGGGTGTTGATGAGTGGGCGTGGTGCACGCGTGTGCTCTTGCGTGTGTGCTAAAAGCTTAAAGAGTTCATATCCCAGGACAGGAAGCTGCAAGAACTGAGGCATGAAGCCCTCCTCGAAAATGACTGGAGATGACTTCGCCGAGCATCAGTGTGTTGGTCTATATAAGAGTCGAAAGCTTCTTGCCTGGAACACTCCACTCCATCTCGATTGCAAGGTGAGCGTCTTTGACGTTTCGTACTCTCTCTCTCTCTCTCTCTCTCTCTCTCTCTCTCTCTCTCTCTCTTCTCTCTCCTCTCTCTCTCTCTCTCTCTCTCAATGTTATCTAGAGATTTAAAACAGACCCCTCTCTCTCTCTCTCTCTCTCTCTCTCTCTCTCTCTCTCTCTCTCTCTCTCTCTCTCTCTCTCAATGTTATCTAGAGATTTAAAACAGACCTCTCTCTCTCTCTCTCTCTCTCTCCTCTCTCTCTCTCTCTCTCTCTCTCAATGTTATCTAGAGATTTAAAACAGACCTCTCTCTCTCTCTCTCTCTCTCTCTCTCTCTCTCTCTCTCTCTCTCTCTCAATGTTATCTAGAGATTTAAAACAGACCTCTCTCACTCTCTCTCTCTCTCTCTCTCTCCTCTCTCTCTCTCTCTCTCTCTCTCTCTCTCTCTCAATGTTATCTAGAGATTTAAAACAGACCCCTCTCTCTCTCTCTCTCTCTCTCTCTCTCTCTCTTCTCTCTCTCTCTCAATGTTATCTAGAGATTTAAAACAGACCTCTCTCTCTCTCTCTCTCTCTCTCTCTCTCTCTCTCTCTCTCTCTCAATGTTATCTAGAGATTTAAAACAGACCTCTCTCTCTCTCTCTCTCTCTCTCTCTCTCTCTCTCTCTCTCTCTCTCTCTCTCTCTCTCTCTCTCTCTCTCTCTCAATGTTATCTAGAGATTTAAAACAGACCTCTCTCTCTCTCTCTCTCTCTCTCTCTCTCTCTCTCTCTCTCTCTCTCTCTCTCTCATACACACACACACATTTTATGTTCAGAATTTGTATTAAGTATTTTCAGTACTTGGAAAAATTACCTATTTTAAATCATTATTTTTCATTAAAACACTAATCAGACTTATTTTAACTATCAGCAGTTCGCAAGCTCATAAAGTGACCAAATTGTGGAATGATCTTTCTAATCTGGCCTTGAATCAGCAAAACTTCATAAGTTCGAACTTGTAGCAAATAATTTTCTATCGAAAAGGTTAACATAAGTAACGTCTCTTAGTTTCTATATGACTGATTTATTTCAACGTTTTACTTCATCTTACCACTTAATACATATTTTTTTATTATTAATAATATTCCTTATAAAATTTATTCGCTATTTTACCATTTCCTTTTCACGCTAAACTGATTTCCATACTAGAGCCCTTGGCCTTGTATCAACCTGGTTTTTCAACAAGGTTTGCAGCTTGGTTGGTAATAATGTTAATAATATTAATAATTTCACTCGCTAGTTTGTTATGAAATATTCAGTGACCATGAATGTACTGTTTTTGTCCCACATTGGCAGAGATATGTGAACTTAAACACATTTGATATATTTTACATTGTATTACAAAGTAAAGCAATTTACTTGATATAGTTTATATAATCATCACTATAAGTGTTCACACGAACATATATTTATTCTAATTTCATTAGATAGTTTTGATTTACCCATTGAAATGATTTGATTGCTAACTTGTTTATGAACATTACTGGAAAGTAAGTCATCGTCTTGAAATAGGTCTGATTTCTTTCATTGTTCTCCTTCGATTAGAGCATTGACGCCAGATAACATTCAATAAATAAATCCTTCCACCAATATTCCAAATCACAGAAGTGTAAAAAAACACTAAGAATAATCCGAAATCTGACAACTTCCAAATCTTCAGAAGAAAGAATGATTAATAGTATGATACATATTCTATATTTTTATATTTTGGAGACTCCAGCTCCCTGAAATTATCACAAAGAACGGAAAATACAATTTCTCATCTTGCGTTTCCGGCAGACTATCAAGGAGAACCTTCAAACCTGAGCAGATATGAGACGATTCGTTCTTCTTTTGGCAACTGCGAGTTTAACTCTAGCCCAAGATGCATTCTTTGAGAAGTACACATATGCTAAGGTAATGATTTTGTTGTTGTTATTATTATTGTAGTTAGTAGTAGTAATAAGCAATGATAGAGGCACTAGTACACCTATTCCAAAACAATATATACCCAATATTTCAATAATCGCATCGTAATGAAACTATAGAGATCATATTATCATCTTATTCATGATTTGACTATAGTGAAATGTGTATATGAACACTCCAGAATATTATGAAAACAAATCCGGGGTAATAATCATAAACTATCTCCCTAATCACATTTGTATACGAGTTCATATAGATTATATTTGAAAAGTGTATTTGAACATCCCAAAATATTATAAATAATAAAAGACCAAGGATACTAATTATAACCTGTATCTCTCTAATCTCATTTTTTATGCGTTATAGATCATATGCTTATATCTTTATTTCCCTATAGGGAAATATGCAGTTTAACAACTCAGAATAATATAAAAAACAAATGCAGAATAATAATCATATATGGTATGTCTAATTGCAATGTGCATGTTTGATATACAAGATTTGGCTATTGAGAAATTTGTCTCTGAACACCACACATTAGTTTTAAAATCCATGATTCAAATCATAAAATGAATGTATAATCACATTTTTTCCCTTTACATCTTACTAATTGTATTTTTTAGATGATATAGATTTTATCAGGATCTCCTTATTCAAGATTTGCCTATAATGAAACGTGCATTTGAACACTAGAATATTATGAAAAAACAAATCCATGATCTAAATAATTAACTATCTCTAGTCACATTTTCATAAAATTCAATTTAGATTATATTCGCATCTCATTATTCAAGATTTCTCTATAATGAAAAGTGTACTTAAAGGTCCCAGAATATTATAAAAACCAAATCCAGGATAATAATCATAATCCTCTCCCTTAGACGATGTCCGAATGCTTTGGGAATTCCGCCTACGAAGAATACCTGCTCAGGATAGCCAACGCTAAGAGAGCCTGCGGCTATTCCTCCTACCCACCCTACACCCAAAGACCTCCTTATTACAACGACGCAAGGTATCCTTACCCGGGATCGACCAGTAGGCCATTCTTTACCACGGTCTCTTCACGTCCTATAAGTGTGAGTCCGGTAAGAGAACAAATTTAGTTGAAACTTCCTTTTTTAATTGATATATATCTGACGGAGGTTTTCAAATGTTAAGGTTGAAATTTTCCATTAGTACATTTTGTTAAAACTTTATTTGCATAACTTATATTAAATGTATTTTTCTATTTTATATCTTTAGTGATAATCTTAGATTATGGTTACAATTTTTAATAATGAAATATTCTTTGGCTTTAATTTTTTCTAAATTATTTCAAAAAAAATCCGGTTCAAATATTTAATAGTAGTTTTTTAGATATTTTTATTGATTTTTTTTATAACTAATCTTCTCGAGTTTCGATTTTTCATAATTCAAACTCAATTGCTTTCTCCTTTTTTGGTTTTATCGCAAATCTTGATCATATACATAGCTTGTGAGCTAGATATGGGGTAGCGAGAAAAACAGTCCTTTTCAATACTAATTTGAAGGCATATTAATTTAGCTATGCATTATTTGCTTATTTTCATTGATCGATTTTGTATATCATCTATTTTAACCCAGAACATTACGAAGCTAGTTTTAGGACCATTAAATGAAATCTTGTAGTTCTAACAACTAAATTTCAAGAGTAACGTAAGTATATTGTATCGGATTATTACTAAATCATTATTCAGAAAAAATATTTAGTTTTTAATTTTTTTTTTTTTTTAAATTTCCTCGTTTATAATTTCTAAACATTGTTTGATTACCTATGTACTTATCCCGTATCTTAACGTCTTCAGCATATATAAAAAATATGTACATAAATTATCTTTTTTAAAAGTTATCTTCCACGTTTCCTTTATATATATATATATATATATATATATATATATATATATATATATATATATATATATACATATACATATACATATACATATACATATACATATACATATACATATACATATACATATACATATACATATACATATATATATATATATATACATATATATATATATATATATATATATATATATATATATATATATATATATATATATATATATATATATATATATAATATTTAGGTAATTCATCAAAAGGTATCAGTCTCTTAACTCTCCATTCTTTCCCTATCTGAAATACCCATTATTAACTACTTGATTACTATGAACGGACATTTTATGTAAAAATCCCAAACACACACATCCACACACAGATACACATAATATATTATATATATATATATATATATATATATATATATATATATATATATATATATATATATATATATATATATATACATATATCATTATCATCTCCTCCTTACGCCTATTGACGCAAAGGACAACTATAAAATTTTGCTAGTCGTCTCTATCATGAACTTTTAAATCAATACTTTTCCATTCATTATCTTCTACTACACGCTTCATAGTCCTGGCTATTTTACATTTACATAATTTTATTATACACTATCAGAAAAAAAATCTACCATACACACTCAATTGTTCTATTTATAATTCCTTCTTCAAAACCCCAAAATCATTTTATTACAACATTTTTTTTTTCAAAGATAACTGGTAAGAATTTCCCCTTTATTCTATTTTAAGTATACGTAACATTACGATGATGAAACCTCAATAGGCTGCTTCGCTTATTGGAACCCTTGGGCTTATAGCATTTAATTTTTTCCAACCACACTGTAATATTGCTTGTAATAACAATAACAACAACAACAACAACAACAATAATAATAATAATAATAATAATAATAATAATAATAATAATAATAAATTTTCGATCCACTGGGACAGCCATTATCTTCAATTAAACTTACATAAATGACAGTCTCCTTCCGAGTTGATAATAATAATAATAATAATAATGATAATAATAATAATAATAATAATAATAATAATAATAATAATAATAATAATAATAATAATAATAATAATAATAATAATAATAATATTAACCACAACAATAACAACAATGTAATGATAATGATAACAATAATAATTGTAACAATAATAATATCAACAACAACAAAAACTGAAATTAGTTGTCGAATTTCAGTTCCCAAATCCGGCTTATCCGACATCTTTCAATGGGAGAGTCACACCTAACAATGGATTCGCCGTTAACTTTCTCAAGAAATCAAATGGAAAACAAGTAAGTCTTAAATTATTTTCATGTTTTAGATCAGTCTTACGTCTTAGATCACAGGTAAGATTTATTTCTCAAATAGAGTACGTCATTTTTTCTCAACTGGCAACCAAGATTCTGGTCTTGAAAAAACAATCAATTTTCTTATGCAAGGAAAAGATTGGCTTTCATCCCCCCCTTCCCCCCCCCCCCCAAAAAAAAAAATAAAACTCGTGTTTTGTCTCAGGTAGGTATCATGTCTCAGATTCTAAGCAAATTTCATGTTCCACATGATAAGTAGGGTTCTTGTCTTAGGTAGAAATTAATTTTCCTGTCTCGGGAAACCATATTGTCTCAAATAAGTTTCATGTTCCAGGCAAGTAATCAAGTTTTGTTTCATGTACCGGATAAATAATATTTTTTGTTTAGATTGAATCTCATGTCCTAATACAAAGAGTAAATTTTGAGTTTCATAAATTTCGTGTCTCATGTAACGAATAATTTTTCTGTTTCAATTAAATTTTATGTCTTCAGACAAAAAGAAAGTTTCATGTTTCAGGTAACAAATAAATCTTATGTTTCAAATAGCAAGCAAAATTTACATCTCGGCCAACTCTCCTGCATCAAATAACAAGTGAGCTTCAAAGACTTTTTCTTTCCAGGCCCTACAGAGAAACCAATATTCACAGAGACAGCTTTATGATTCAGAAGCGATTCAAATGGCTCTCCGGCAGATAGGCGATTCCCTCCGCAACTTTACTTGTGTTTTAGGACAACTTCAGCTGGTAAGAACATTCCC
>NC_090746.1:77842608-77850108 GCF_036898095.1 Palaemon carinicauda
GATATGATATTTTTAATTTCGAAGATCAGCGAGACATGAATTTTAAAGATAGTAAAAGTGGGGGGAAAAAGAGCATTTCTCAGTTAGTTTATTTGGTTAAAGGAGTTTATGATTTTGATTAGTACCCAATTCTGCATAGACATCTTTGGCTATTATAGTAGAGAGACAGAGTAGAAACAGCACTGTGCTAATTCTATGGAAATGTTGGTATTCACCTTATTTTTAACCACTAATGTTGCATTAATCATAAGAGAAATTATCATTAATGTTTTTTTTAATGTTTCTTTGAGATATAACTATCATCATTATGATTTTCCTACAGTATTATTTGAAAAATCATGAAATAAAATCGATATTATCATTACAAATATAATATTAAATGGTATATTGATAACTGACATATCTCCAAAATTTTATATGAGAGATTAATATAATAACATTTATAAGCAATTCCTTCAGAGATTGATTGGTATGACTAAACATTTATCAACAGTTTTCTTTTGATATTAATTTAGATGATTATTACAATATGTTGAGTGAAACCTTATTAATTGCTACATTATTAACAAAATTGGTCTTCAACTAGAATTTCGGAATATATGAAGCGTTCCTCGCATTGAATAAACAACTTTATATGACATTAATAAAATACGTTTTGAAAAAACTCAACACAGCTAACACCATTATAAAGTATTCTTCGAGAAACTAAATATATGGTAACTACATTATATTATTTTGAGATGACAAAATGATTATCACATCCCCTTTAGAAACGGGCTCTTGTCTACACTTCGGAAGACATCGAAGATGCAAAGATGAGGGTACGAGCGATGATTGGTAACTTCACTTGTGTCCTGAGTCGTTTGGGAGTGGTAAGTGAAGACTGATGAAATGATTGTAATAGTATAGATGGAATGCTAGTCACCAGAGAGATGAAATTCTTGAAATAGGTGAGACAAAGTGCTAGTGATAGGAGAGACATAGGTGAGACAAAGTGCTAGAGATAGGAGAGACATAGGTGATGGTCGTTGGAGAGACAGTGATGGTAATAGGAGAGATAACTTGCTAGTAATAAGAGAGACAATGTGATGGTAATAGGAAAGACAAACAGATAGTAAAAGGAGAGACAAAGTGATGGTGATGGAAGAGACTAAGTGCTAGTAATAAGAGACGAAGTGCTGGTAATAAGAGAGACAAAATATTAGTAATGGAAGAGATAAACTGCTGGTGATAGGCGAGACATTATGATGGTAATAGGAGAAACTAAGTAATAGCAAAATGATAGACAAAGTGCTAGTAATAAGAGAGACAATGTCCTGGTAATAGTAGAGACAAAGTAATAGTACTAGGAGAGGCAATGTCGTGGTAATAAGAGAGACAAAGTAAAAGTAATAGGAGAGACAAAGTGCTAGTATTAGGAGAGACTAAATGCTAGTGATAGGAGAGGCAAAATTCTAGCAATAGAATAGGCATAATGCTAGTAATTCGAGAGGCAAAAAAGCTGCAAAAATTGCTACTAATAGGAAAGAGAAAATACTACAGTAGTATTAGGAGAGACGGAATGCTAGTATTAGACGAGAGGAAATGCTACTAATAAGTGAGACAAAATGCAAGTAATAGGCAAGACAAAGTGATGGTAATAGAGACAATGTGCTAGTAATAGGAGACAAAAATTGCTAATGAAAAGGAAAGACCAAATTCTACTAATAGGTGAGATAAAGTGCTAGTAGTAGGAGAGATGAAATGCTAGTAATAGGAAAGGCAAAAGTCTTGTATTAGGAGAGGGAAAATGCTAGTGATTAGAGAAGCAAAATGCTAGTAATAGGAAAGGCAAAATACTAGTATTAGGTGAGGCGAAATGTTAGTAATCGGAGAGACGAAATGCTTACAATAGGTAGGACAAAGTAATAGTAATAGAAGAGACAAACTGTTAATAATAGGAAAGATAAATTTCTAGTAATATGTGACACAAAATGCTATTATTTCGTGAAACGAAATGCTATTAATGGGAGAAGAAAAGGGCTATTAAAAAGTCATTGTTTTTAGCAAATTCTAATTGTTGCTAGCTTACTTTTTTGTGGGTGTATCGAAGACAGGAATTATATCTAGTTCTTTTTTAAGATCCTACCCTTTAACGACTTACTGTTCAAGATATTTTCTCTGCTATAACATCATTAGCTAACTAATAGACTACATAATCGACCAACTTATATTCACTAATGAAATAATCTGAGTTACATTTGCTTTTGTATAAACAAAAGGTATATAAATGTACCAAGTTAGTTCGCTTCTTTTTCAGACTTAATTACTACTATTCTATTATCAACAGGTCAATGAGAACTTAGATATTAACTACGACGGACTTTCCCACAACCTGGTCAACCTGCCTGTACCTGCAGGCCTGAAGGCTGACCTAGTGAACTCCATAAACTTCTGCAAGGACTTGGTGGTGAGTTGTAGTAATCATAACTAGTAACTATTTCTATACATATGTAGCAGGGCTGTCCAACGTTATGACAATGTGTCAGATAAATGGATATTGTGTCTAAGTTCATAAAGTGAAATCGGTAAACAATTTTGAAATTAGTGATATTACTTACTAAAGTTGATGTCATTTAACGCGATCCGTAAAAACAATAATCAATCGCAGACCAATAACGTAGATTATCTTCATCCTATTTACATAGCTGTTGATGATATAATTTTGAGAAGTCTGATGTATTTTGCTATGGGTCACGTTCTCAAATGTATGTAGGAAAATAGAGAAATTTAGATACAAGATTCTTGGGGTAGATGTCAATTTGTTAAAGATATAAATTATTTGAACGATATCATCCATTTAAATCAACTTATTTGCAGATATATATTTTACTAATCTTCCTTAAGTGATAATTCAACCAATGAAAACCTCGCCCCCCTCTTTTAAATCAATTCTGTTTCAATCAGTCCTCGAGCCAACTTTTTCCAAAATGTTATAAAAGTGATATTCAAACAATGGCATCGTTAAACCATATTTTTCATTATCAATAATTCTTACAACCAATTACTATCAACCCCGATTAGTATCAACTTTCAAGCAATATCTTGTTCCCCCTTGGACCTGATTATTTTTCATACATATAAAATACTTGAACGTTACTTATAAAAAATTATTGAACGTGACACATGGCAGATTGTTAATTCTAGCTCATAATAAATAGTTATCTCTGACTAATGACAAATGAATAAACCTGACCCATGGAAAATTATTAAACCTTACTTATGACCAATTTTTTATTTGGACTCAAGACAGATTTGTTTTTTACTAACACATGACATAATGTTATCTCTGATTCATGACCAATCAGTAACTTTGATTCATGTTGTTACACATGATAAGTCTATCTCAAAACCTTTTCAAATGATTAGTGATTATTGACGATTTTTTATCGTTGAACCATGAAAAATACTCAAATCAGACTCACAACATATTGATATCTTCGATAAATGATTAATTCTGGCTTATGATAAATTATCATCTTTGACTTATGATGATTTATTATCTCTGACTCCATGATATATGATTAACCCTTACTTATGGTAAATGATCATTTCTGACTCATAGTATGTTATTAGCTTTGACATATGATGAATTGTTATCTCCGACTCATGATAAATGATTAACTCTGAATAGTGATAAATTAGTTTCAATAACTCATGGTAAATTACCTCTGACTTATGATAAATTATTAACTTTGACGTATGATAAATCATCATCTTTGATTCATGATACATTATTAACTCTGATTTATGAGAAATTATTATCTCTGACTCATGATAAATGCTTAACTCTGAATAATGATAAATCAGTTTCACTGACTCATGGTAGATAATTAACTTGACTCATGATAAATTATTAACTTTGACTCATGATAAGTTATCATCTTTGTCTCATGGTAAATAACTAACTATGGCTTATGAGAATTGATGAAATCACATAGTTAATTACAGAATGTGAACAGATTATTATTATTATTATTATTATTATTATTATTATTATTATTATTATTATTATTATTATTATTATTATTATTATTATTATTATTATTAGCTAAGCTACAACCCTAGTTGGAAAGGCAGGATGCCATAAGCCCAACGGCTCCAACGGGGAAAAATATCCCTGTGAGGAGAGGAATTAAGGAAAAGAATAAACTGCAAGTGAAGTACTGAACAAATGAAATAAAATATTTTAGGAGCAGTAACAACATCAAAATAAATCTTTCCTATATATAAACTATTAAACTAAACTAAATTAACTTCCTCCAAACAGACCTGCCTTCCAATAGAAAAACTCCGAACGCCTGTTCCTCCTCAGCTCGAGCGACTGATCTCCTTCGTCAGGTGCGAGAAGGACGCCAGATTCACGGCTTGTCTCAAGAACGACCTGAGGAAGAACCTCAATCAGTTCGGCCTGAACCTCCTGCCTAGGTTCGCAGGTGGCACCGAGGATACAGAAACCCTTTTGAACCTTATTGTGAAGGCGGAGTCTGCTTTCGAAATGGAACTTATATGAAGAATTTGTCTCAATGTTTGCAACCATTTTTCTGCTGTTTTTTTCTCCTTTCGTATTATTTTTCATAGTGTTTATATTCTCTCTCAAATAAATTTCAGTTAATAGTAACTGTTTTCATATGTCTAAAATGATATTTTTACCTCTCATGAAGAAGTCTAAATTTTGTCAATTTCCTTCTCTCTTATCTTTGAGGGAATCAAAGATAATTGTTTTTCATCCTTTCTTTCCTATGAAACCTTTCCCTTATATAAAGAATTTGTATAATCTTGGTATTTTTTTCTTTATCATCTTTTGTGGTGATTCTTTATCACATAACTTGAAATTTTACAGAGTTTATCGAATAATTTGATATGAATTAAAACATTTCCTATTCCTACTCTTCGATTAGATTATGATAAAGATATCTTGCTCCTAAGATTAGGGTATCAAATATCCCTTTACCTCTCCCACCAGGTTTGTTAATTTTGTTTAATTTTTTCATAAGGCATGAAATTTAACCCTGTCCTGAACTCTCCCTGGTAATATAATTTAAAACAAGAAAAAGGAACACAGAATATCTTGCTAGAGTTAAGGAGGATATTTGGTAATAGAAACAATAGTAGAAAAATTGTTTTATTAGGAAGAGCTAATTACTTTTTCAGTTACAGTCTGAAAGTTTTTAACAAAATATTTTTTTTTTTGTATTTTAGCTATATTTAAAATGCTTTCAATAATGACTTTGTACGTTACAGTCTAAAAGTCTTTAAGGAAAAGCTCTTTTTCCAGTTATAGTATAAACACTTTCAATAAAATGTATCTATCAGTAACATTATGAAGTCTTTAATATAAGGTCACTGGGGATTCAAAGTCTTTCAATAAAATTTAAACCTTTGTCAGTTAACATCTAAAAGTTTTAATAAAAGGTTTTGGTTTCAGCTAGTCAAAAGCCTCTCACAAATAGTTTTTGTATCATTTACAGTCTTTATCAAAAGAATCTCGTTTTAGTTATTGTGACTTAAAAGATGGTAGGGGAGTTTATTTATGCTGTTAACTGGATTACTGCCGAGAAAAGTGGTATCTATTTATCTATAGAGACAATCTAAGGTTATCAATTAAACGGGTATTTCATAGGAACAGATTGCTCATCTGTGGATTTTTTGTTCAGTTTTCTTCAAAATGAGTCAGACATCATTTGGATTAACGGTTCTTTAAATATTCATTATCATATTTTGTTACAGTGCTGGATCATGCCATTTTAGGATTATAAGAATAGTACAATGTGGGATATACCTGATTTTTAAAAATTCAATTTATAAAAAGATGTCAACTAAGAAAAAATATAGACAAGAAATATATAGAAATCAGTTACTACTAATCCTCCCAATAGATTGGAATAAGTAAGATTGGATTAGATTAGATTCATGAGTATAGGGCCTATATACCTGGCATTGAGTCCAGGAAGACCATTAAGGCTGAAATACAGTCTGAGATTAAATATGTAATTACAAATTGAAAAAGGGTGGGTAGTAGGATGGAAGAGAGAAGACAAGACCATGGTTTAAGTAGAAAGTTGAAAATTAGTTGTAGCTAGGGGCAAAAGGAAGGCTGCAAAGAGCCAGAGCCTTATGAAATGCCTAAAATGCTCTGTGTGGGGGTGCACTGTTAGCACTACATCTCTACAGAATTGAGTTATTATGGTTGAAAAATTTAGCTTATATTGGCGGTAGTAGGATCTTCTGCAAATAATTCTTCGTAAAGTATTCTGTTCGACCTTGTTGGCTGCATCCTCCAGAATTCACGTCTCTGAAACCATGTGAATATATCAGTTTAGAATAATGACATTATTCATTTTAATTCATGTTTCAAGTGTAAGATAAATGATAAAATCATATCATAATTATTTCGGCAAAGTAGGAACTCTCACTGTCTAACGCACACTTTACGTGGGGTGAATACACGAAGAAGTCACGTGAGTGGAAAGGTTTTTCTGAGTTATTTATGGTTGCCTCACTGGTTCAAATTCCTTTTTATAATAATCATACCAAATGAAATTTTATAAGTATTTACTCGCTTTGTGGCAGTTCATTTGACCAGAGTATGCCTTAATCACAATTGGCCAAGCTTACTAACCATTGGTCAGCCTCTTTCAACACTGATCAGCCTCTCTCCTCACTGGTTAGCCTCTCTCCTCACTGGCTAGCCTTTCTCACCACTGCTAGCCTCTCACCAATGGTCATCCTCTGTCCGCCTCTCTCACCAGTGGCCAGCCTCTCTCACCACTGGCCTGCCTCTCTCACTACTGGCCAGCCTCTCACCACTGGCCAGCCCCTCACCACTGGAAAGCCTCTGCCAGCCTCTCTCTCTATCAGCCAGCCTTTCTCACCGAAGCCCATCCTTTCTCACTTATGGCCAGTTTCTTTCATCTAAGGACAGCTTTTCACACTACTAGCCAGCCTTTATCACCACTGGCCAGCCTCTATCACCTATGACCAGCCTTTCTCGCCATTAGTCAGCCTCTTTCAAAACTTGCTAGCCTAACTAACTATTGGCCACTAAACAGATCTGCATTATAAAGATTCCTTAACTCCGAGCTTTGGAACAGTATGTACATCTCTCAAACATCCCTGGAGCTAGTAATTATGCTACTAATAATAACGATATGGACAATGATAATACGCATAACGCATGCAGCTATCAAAATACAAGGTAAGTAAGTACCTTTGCTCTCTTATCGTTTCTCATTGAAGGCGCTGGTCCTATTCCAAGGTAATGGTAAGAATCCTTTGCAACCGGAAGCCACTTGAAGCCGAGCGATAGGTCAGGAGTTGGATTTCTGTGGTGTTATAAAAGGATCTAAATAATACCTAAATAAGGATGCTAGTATGTTTACAGCTAATACAGCACTGATTTGGGATAATGCAGATAAACTACCAAAAATAATGAAAGACTTTGAAACTGTTTGTAATATG
>NC_090746.1:77852608-77877608 GCF_036898095.1 Palaemon carinicauda
GGGCGGTAATTTTTCAGGCCTTTTGTGTCTCCCTTTTTGCGAATCAGTATAATGTTAAAGTTTTTCCATGCCGCAATTTTTGCCTAAATTTATTGTAGAATTCAGCCAGTTTCACTACTATGGAATCTCCTCGATCTATTATTAAACGAATTTTTAAGCCATCTTCTGCTGTTTTGCCTCTTTTCATGACTTTTAATGCTTTCTTTTACATCAACTACTGTTACGTTTGGTACCCGCTCAGGTGTTTCATTATTTCTATTGGTGAAGTTATTTTTTACATCACTATTGTATAGCATTGTCTAGAAATCCTCTACAACTTTTATCACGCTATCTCTTTGGTGGATAATATTTCATTTTCATCCTTTGAAGCAAACATCTGCTGGCGCCCGGTTTCAAGTCCTTTTCATTAATTTGATGCTTGTTATATCTATGAAAAAACATAACACTTAATTTAAATTGATTTTGGATAATTTCAATGCTAAATTATGTCAAAAGAAGAGAGGAGAATCAGCAGTAGGTAAATTTGGAGTAGGCACAAGGAATGACAGAGGAGACAAGCTGGTAGATTTTGCTGCAAGAAACAATCTTAACATCATGAACACCTTCTTTTATGAAAAGGAAAGTCGAAAATGGACACGGAGAACCCCAAATGGATATATGAAAAATTAAATGGATATTATTCGCAGTGAGAAAGTCAATTCAGTTAAAGATGTAACAGTATTAAGCAAGCTAAAGTCAAGCTATCTTAGAATGGTGAGAAGGAAATTTTTTTTAGATCTAAGGAAAGAGAGAAAAATTAATTCTAAGAAGGAAAATAAACACTCCTGATATATGAGAAAAATCTGACGAGTTGAATTTAGCGATAAAAAGTAAGTACTTCCAGATATATGATGAAATGGAGCCAAATAAAGAAGAAATGAACAATAATTTAACAAAATTGTGTATTGGAATCAGCACAGGAGATAGGTGGAAGAGTTCCTAAATAAGATTAAGGAGAACCATCAGAAAACACCAAAAACGTAATAAAGTAAAGATTAGAATTAAGGATGAAATCCAAATGAGAAGAAATAGAATTCGCACAAGCATCTCAAACAATAAGTAAACTAAGAACTAAAGATAATCGTAATCACAATCAGACCAATATTGAGGAAACACTATACATTTTATATATGTGCATACACACACACACACACACACACACAGACATATATATATATATATATATATATATATATATATATATATATATATATATATATATATATATATATATATATGTATGTATATATATACATACACACATATATACATATATAACTATATATATATATATATACATATATATATATATATATGTATATATATATATATATATATACATACATATATATATATATATATATATATATATATATATATATATATATATATATATATATATATATATATACATATATATATAAAATATAACCAGTAAATATATCATAATACGTATTCAAAACATCCATGCATTCTATGGTAGAAACATAACATATCTGTATGTAAAAATACTTTATAGAATACACTTAAAGATGATTACACTTTTTATGGGAGAAAACTGAATACCCTTATAGTGGAATAGCACTTTGGGGGGATAAAATACTCTTAAGGGTTGGCTCTATTAAATGGAGATTACACTTTGAAAGAAAAACGCTACCGGAAGCAATGGTTTCTTCTTTACCTGTGGGAAGGTTTTACTGAAACAGGGAAACTGGCTAAATCCAGACAGCCTCAGAATGTTGCCTCTGTCTGAGGATACTTGCTCTATGGTAAGCTATTACAGGTTAGGTTAGGTTAGGCTTAAAGGTCAGTCTCTCATGGAAGGCGGAGGCAATTAAAAGGACAAGCAATTCCCTCTCCACCCAAGTTAGGACCAGGGAAGTACAGGTAATGGCTACTGATGACTTCCAGAAAGTCCTCATCCCTAGCTCACAACAATAGTGGGGTTTTAGATACTACCGATAACTATACATCTTATGCAATACCCACATATTGTAAATCAGGGACGTTACCAGAAGCTACCAAAGGTAGCATAGATGATTAGTTCTAGCTACCAAATTACTAACGCTCTAAAATAAGAAATAGAAATCACAGTCTTACCTGGTCAAGCTCGATGAAGTAGTCTTCACTTATCTCGATTCCATCCAAATAATGGTAAAAAGCACTCTTCATTATAGAGACTCCAGATTCTTCTTCTTCAATGCTGCACAGGATTGGGGCAAATATGTCAAATTTTGCCAAAAATTTCTTTTTGGAGTCTTCCTTTTGTATTAAATCTAGAATATTTATAATGAAATGAGACCTTAAGGAATAATATAATAAACTATGACATATAATAGCACATCTACATCATCCTTTTATAGTAACTGACAGGAGTATGAAAACTAATATAATCCTAACATGCTCTTTTTAGTAATCTTAGCTATGTCTACTTTCATCATTATAATATCCTCAGTCCTCAACACATAATGGCAATGCTATAAATGCAAAACGATGTCAACTAAGAAAAGAGGAACAGTAAATTACCTAAAGCCCTGAATACATTCTCATTTGCAGTAATTCCAGTCATAATATCAACTTTATGGAAACGTCCAGACTTCAGCAGTTGTGCAGGGTGGTCAGGAAGGTAGTCGCCATCAATGCAAGGCACCAGAGGAAAGGGGAGGTGTTCCCATATCTGTGTAGTCATGAAATAACGAAAGATATGGGTGTGATTTCATACACCAAAGGCTATTTGACCAACGATTTGAACATCAAAGGTCTTAATGATTTATGAAAACAGTACTCTAGCAACAGAGCTCATTAGCTAAAAATTTGACTTGTGAAATCACCATAGATAGGTATGAGTCTTTGAAATGTTTTTTTTTTTTTATGTTGATAAACAAATTCAACATGAGAACCTAGAATGTGTACAGGAACTTTTACAAACATGAATCTTTGTTAGGTTTTGGGCTCTAAAATACCTAGCAAAAACAAGGGTGCAATTTACCTTACCATTGGTGTTAAATGGTTATAACGTTAATAGTATTTTTAAAATTCCATACCTATTTCAAATAAGGAGTGCAAGTGAGTGTTATCTTTGAGTTTTCTTCTTAAGAAAAAAAAAAAAAAACTTTTTATCTCTCTACAAGATACAAATATGAATCTTGGCAGTCTGCTTTTCTGAGATTTTTTTTCTTACCATTATCCTTATCCAAGATATTTTAGTCATAACTAACCAAGCAATTTGACGTAAAGCTTACTTGTCATTAGATAAAGAAGTTCCCTGCTAAACGCAGCAAGTGGGAATAACTAACTTGAGTTATGCTAAAAATAATTAACCCTTTAGCCAACATTGGACGTAATCTGCATCCAGATTTTTATACTCCAGTTATTACTAGTTTCTCCTCTAATATTTCTATATAAATAAATTCTATAAAATATGTAAAAATAATATAGTATCCATTGGATGTATTTTACGTCATGTTACTGCTAGATTTTATTCTTCATTCTATTATTTGCATATATAGAAATTCTATAAAGAATGTGAAAAATTATATAGCAACGGAAAGGACTGTAAGAATTAAATACAAATGCGTTATATGTAAAACTTGAGAGCAAATATTTTTTACCCTCTCATTTATAATAATATTTACTCAAAATCGTCTATTCAGAATAAAACATTTTGATAAAGATATCTTCCCTATAGAATTTGTTCAGAAATAAGTTAAACCAGATTTTCGAAAATTGCAACTTGGGTTTGAGCGCCAGATTTGTTGGTAAGTGGGAGGCATTCAAAGGATTAATAAAAAAAGAAATCTGTTATTTAGAAATAAAATATAAACCTACTTTGACTGGGTAGGAAAGGGTCTCTTGTAGAAAGAGAAACAAACAGATCCTAAAACTCTTATTGTAGAAGAAGGATGCTATAAGCCCAAGGGCCCTAACTAGGAAAATATGCCATTGAGAAAGGAAACGAGGAAATAAACAAACATCAAGAAAAGTAATGAACAATTAAAATAAAACATTTAGAGAACAGTAACGACATTAAATTATATCTTTCATATATAAACTAGAAACTAAAAAATGTAAGAGGAAGTGAAATAAGATAGAATGGTGAGCATGAGTGTACAGTGAAGCAAAAGAAATTACCTGCAAGCTAAATGCTTTCAGTGTAATGTCTTCAACAGAAGCTTCTCGGAGGCATTCAAGAAGACCATTACTGTCCAGGGACTCTCCATCACCGGAACAGTCAAGAAGTTTTTCAATCTTCTTGGAAATGTCTCTGGGATTATCCCGAATCGCCCAGGGTGCTAACGCTGTCCCGGACATAGGGATGGCTCTCTGGAATAGCCCTGTAAGAAACATTACAATGTAATATCTATAAAGAACTCATAGAATTTATATGAAGAAACCATTTAATAGTGCAAAATTAATAACTTTTGACTTATGAAAATCTGATTTTATTTGATATTGGTGTGCAACGAATTGATAGATCTTATACTAACATTTATTATTTCAGTAGCCTTCCTATAACATCCTAACCAATTCGTGTATCAATAACAACCATTTAATCTATTATTCAAGACGCGCAATGTTTGCATAAATTATGTCCAAAGTGGTGTGAAAGCATGATGTTTTCAATATATCTGAAGTTAGCATAATATCTATGGAATCCCTTTCTTCTTATGCTTAAAAGTTTTTTGTCATCAACTTTTTAATGGCCAATAAGTTCTTATATTTCACAATTAAAGTAAAAGAAAGTTGTCATTCTGCTTCTCATTTCATGAAATGTACAAGAATATTATGAGTACGTAAATGTTCTTCTGATGAACAAAAAAAAACAAATATAAATGAATTCACCAAAATAATTTTTGAGGTAATCATTTGAGCGACTGACTAAAATCATCATAATCTTTACAATCATATATTCAATTAAATAAAAGAGGAAAGGAGAATTGATTTTAATTGGCTCTCGACTAGAGCTTCCAAATATAAAACCCCATTATTGTATAACAATTCAGATATCTGAAGGACTGAATAATTCGAGGTTTTGAAGAAATTGGAATCTTGAAGGTCTTACAAGGCAAGGGATTTTCCGTGAGTAACGGAGACCAGAAAAACAGATATTAAGTAAAGTAGTCTGAGTATAGTATAAAAACCAATTCTAACACAAGAGCTGGTGAAACCACCAGACGTATCCCATTCACATCTCAGTATATCTCTCACCTTCAGAATAGGGCGACAACAAATGAAAGTGTACCGAAGCCCCTCCGGCACTTTGGCCAAAGATGGTAACTTGACCTGGGTCACCCCCGAAATCTTGGATGTTCTCCTGCACCCAGCGAAGAGCCAGTGACTGATCTTTCATTCCAAAGTTTCCAGGAATTATGGAATCACCGGTTGATAGGAAACCTAGAGGGCAATAATAAGACATTTATCTTGAAATTAGCAATAGGTAATTATAGTTACTTATTCATCTCGTATCCCACTGACCATATTTAATTAAAAACTATGGCATGTTACTTTTGCTCCTTTCATGGAGGTGTTGCATGGTTTATGTAACAATAATATATGGATATATTTTCTGCTGATAATATCTGTAAGAACTAAATATGTTTTAAATATAAACAACTTGAGAACAGAAATTTTCGAGCCTCTCATTTATAATAATATTTATTCAGTATCGTCTATTACATAACTTGTAAATTCTAACTGCATTTTCCACTTGATAGTCCAAGGCTCAACCTATCTATAGTTAATTCTTTTTAGCGAGGCAGATTTACACCGACCTGCAGGGGTGCCCTTTTAGTTCGGGAAAGTTTCCTATCCCTTATTGGTTGAACGAGATAATTCTAACCAATCAGATAGCAAGGAAACTTTTCCGAGCTAAAAGGGCACCTCTGCAAGTCAGTGCAAATGCACCTCATTAAAAAAAAAAAAAAAATAGTATAGTTTGAGCTATCATTGGCTAAATCCAAATACAGTTGAAATATCGACAAATTCTCATATTACTGACCTAAGACTCCCAGTCTATATTGAATGGAGACAAGAATAACGTCCTTTACGAGAAGGAAATTTGGCGTTCCTCCGACGTTCTGTGCATCCCCAAACAAAAAGGCACCTCCGTGAATAAACACCATCACCGGAAGGTTTGGTTCTGAATTCTGTTAAATAAATTTTCATTATTGATCGATTTCCCGGTGATGTCATTAGTTCAATAAGCATAGACTATAGCATCCCTATCCAATGCTAATTAAGAACTCTGGGGCAAATGTAGTTGGTTGGGATGGGCGTAAACTTTCTTATTACTTTTCAAATCGATTTTCTTTATGGGTAAAATGTTGTTTATCTTCATCTGAAATACAAGTATATCAAACTAGTTTTACGATTTACGAAATATGATTTAGTGTTACCTTGCCTGGAATGAAGCCCGTTGGGAAGCAAACACAGGGTTGAGACTTAGTCTTACGGTAAGCTAGGGATACAGAAGTCTAAGAGGGTCGCAGCGTGCAGGGGAGGGCTACATGAGTAGGTAAGGATACGGCTTCCAGGTTAGGTTAGGTGGGAAACATTAGGTTAGGTTGAATTCTTGTGTTTGTATCCTGTTTAAAATATGGTAACTTTTGATGTTTTACATCCAGTCTATCCCAACCAACTACAAAGGCTCCAAGAATTGGTCCAGATAAAAGAATGCTGGTTAACTAAGACTTCAAACTTGAAATTATTTCTTGTAAGCAATTCGATGATGATATACTAGGTTATTTTTTTATCTAGAGGTTATTAATCTTTTATTGGAATTCTTTTTCATTCCACAAGCCTTGTTGGTCAAGCTACTTTGCCATCTCCTCACAGTGAATCAATAAAGCACTCCAAATAGATAAAGGGAGGTAATGATCTTACGTTAAAAATATTTCATTGTAATCTGCAACTTCTACTTACATGAATAAGTGTAGAATTATTGCTAACATAGACTCCTAAGGAAGTTTTATTATGTAAATAAATAGAGTTTGGATGCAATAGTCATAAAAAATCCTCACTATAACTGCATCAACTAGTCATAATTTTGAGTGTCTCTCTTTACAGTGTCATTTCTGGGTTATTAACATAAACTGCATTGATAAGATAAGTGAAAAAATATATATGATATAAAATATCTATTCAAGTTATAAATTTCGTTGCAAAAACCTCCATTGACATATGGCTTATCAATCCCATTTTTAGTAAACCTTTAATAGTTACCTTTGGAACATAAACATTCAGATAAAGGCAGTCTTCTTGTCCACTGATTTTAGTTTCATTGGAGTCCATAGTGGTAAAGTCCACTTGAGGACATATTGGTGGCGTTTGTCCTCCCTTCACACCTGACCAAGGTTCTATGGGCACTGGAGCCTGAAACCAAAGGATATGCATGGGTCTGTGAATTAAAAATTAGGTTCATATCGATATCTAAAAATCTATTAACAGATAATTTACTTTTATAAAAAAAGTTATTATTATTATTATTATTATTATTATTATTATTATTATTATTAGCTAAGCTACAACCTTAGTTGGGAAAGTAGGATGCTATAGGTCTAATAGCTCCAACAGTGAAAATAGTCCAGTGAGGAAAGGAAATAAGGGAACTGATAAAACAGAATGCCTGAGTGTAATCTTAAGCAAGAGAACTCTAACCTAAGACAGTGGAAGACCATGACATAGATTATTGAACATTGGCTGGAGTCTGGAGAGTCTTTGGATTTTAAAATTCTCTTGTACATTTAAAAACAGTGGTTCAAACAATAAGGTCAATAGGGAAAATAATAAAACAAACAATCAACTCAGCATTTGCAAACTTACCTTAAACCTAAGTTCACCAACTGGAGGCTTAGCATACGGAATGCCTTTGAAGGTATGAATAACTCTTGACTCTGCAATGACGTGTTCAGTACCTCGTACCTTCCCTAACTTTGTCATTAGTTCAACTGTTATTTCTTCCGAAGATTCTCCGGCTGAGGATGAATTCAAAGGTCCTACATTGTTTAACTTCGGAGATTCTTCGGCTGTATTTGACGATTCAGTATGGACTGGCTCTGGTTCTAAAGCTCTGGCGTCTTTCATTGATTCCATCGATTCTTCCACTGTTGCCGACTCTGGGGGATCTTTTACAGCAATTGGCTCTGAAGGTTCATCATTTGTTGCTGGTTCTATAATGTCAACCTTAATTGGTTGTGATACCTAAAGAAATTCAAGATAAGGTCAACATTGATTCATCCAGATATAACTTCATCTAATGGAATCTGTTGCTTTCTTTCATATCGTCTCAAAGTGTTCCTCTGATAAAGTAAATACCCTTATACGTAGTACTTCAGTTTATAAGTCTGAGCTGAGTACGCATACAGTATATGCAATTGTTTAGTGATATATCTAATAGCTTTTAAAATACATTGTACTTTATTTATTTTGTTTAATCTACAAGGTGCTTCTAACACACTAGTATTAAACTACACAATGATCTAAAACAAATATATTGACTCACTATGTAGATATAAATGACTTTGTTTAGTGAAAAATCCAGTAAATTTTAAAGTAAATAGTACTTTGAATCTTTTCAAAGCTGCAAGGTACTTCTAACAAACATATTTAGCTTCAGAGTAATCTAATACTAATAAAGGGACTCAATAGAGGCTAATAAGGTAAATGCAACTTACATTGGCAATTGAGGAATTTTCCTTTTTCTCAATGGATAAGGTTGTGAAGAAGAAAACTGCTGCAACTGCTACTAGGATGCCAATAAACACCTGGACGACTGTTAATGTATTCCCGGCCATGGCTTTGTGATGTTAGATGTTGAGTGACTGGGTGCCTTAGATTAAGAAAAATATAAAAAAAAATATTGTTGAATATGAGTAAGAAAGTTATTTTACATCATATATATGTATGTGTTATACTGTATACATATATAATAATATATATACATATATATATATATATATATATATATATATATATATATATATATATATATATATATATATATGTATATATACAGTATATATATATATATATCTATATATACAGAGTACAGTATATATATATATATATATATATATATATATATATATATATATATATATATATATATATATATGCATAAATATATATATATATATATATATATATATATATATATATATATACATATATAAATATATATATATATATATATATATATATATATATATATATATATATGTATATTTATATATATAAATATATATTTATATGAATATACATATATATATATATATATATATGGATTTTGAGCGAAGCGAAAAATCTATTTTTGGGTGAGATGGCCATGTCGTCCTGATGGAAGTTCCTATAGGGTAGCTTCCTAGGGTATATTACAACTACGGCGATATTCCCAGAGAATTTACCTTAAGGTACCAGAATTCTAACTCCTGGAGCGAGTATCCCTCGTGAAAGGGATATCGCGACATATCAGAGGACGTATTCTTGACACGCCACATGGCAATCTGCATCCCGAACAGAGATTTCGTCTCGCAGGGGGCAAATGGCAAGAAACGAATTCGGGAAAGAAAAAGGGGAGCCGCTCCCGATTCGTAAGCGTGCCTGGCGCCAATCCTGGCGCCATCTGTATTCCTTGTAGCGTACACGAGGTGCTACAGATACTGTATGTAGGGAGGGGTCCTACAGCCCTTTCTTAGAAAGGCAAGGGCGGGTCCATCAGGACGACATGGCCATCTCACCCAAAAATAGATTTTTCGCTACGCTCAAAATCCGTTTTTTGGGCTCAAGCCATGTCGTCCTGATGGAAGTATATCAGAGCATTACTGTATCTGTGGATTCTCAGAACGTGCCGTACTCCCCGGAGGTAATTTTTCCCGGTCGACTAGACCTAGAGACCTAAGATGTTACCGTTATACATCTTTTCAACTAACTATAAACCATGTTAGAGCTTCCTACCCCCTACAGGGAAGAGTCCTACTAGACTCTGGAAAAGTCTCGAAGAGTACATATACCTATGTATGAATACCAGGCAAGCTAATATAGTGGTCTCGCCCTATATTAAGTAAAGCATAGTTTGTAAAGAACCACTGCGTCAATATGAAATATCGACCAGTTCTCCGCACAATACTTGTATTGGACAAAGGTTTACATCCGCATAGGAGGAAACTAGTAAAACCGCCATCGTCCCCTTATGGGACGGGGTCCTCCCGTTAAGGGAAAGCATAAACCAATGCAACATAGCTTGCATAAAGGAACAATTCTATTAGAATTATCCCAGATAAGGTACATAGAATGAATGCTCAATTATACCAATAAATTGACACAGGTGAAGGAGACGCAAGGTTCTCAAGAACAAGTTTATTGACAGGCAATAAATAGACAGGTTAACCACAATTATATATATATATATATACATAAGAAGAGGGTAACCCAAAACTTTAAGCATAAGTATGATAGTAAAAAGAACTTGTTTGTCTGAAAGAAAAAACATTAAATGCCACTTTTAAGATACCGAGGTATCAAGGTCATAAAAGTCTGTATTACAAATCAATGACATTAGCGTTAGAAACGCTCGGCACACATGTCTGCACTTATGCTAGGTTCACCTTTGGAAATGGAACAGTCTACGTGGGCAACACAGTGCCCTCACTTAGTTTGTAGTACAGTATGTAACTACACACTCACCCTGGAATTAATCGTCCCAATTAAAACCACTGTTTCTCGCAGAGTTAAACAGTAGGGTTAACACCGCGACCCACTGCTACCACAGATCTCTTTAGTTCCTCTACTTGCTTCGCATAGTGGCGAAAGAACACTCTGGAAGACTTCCAGCCAGTGTATGAACGGAGATGTTCAAAATCCATACAATTAAAGAAATTTAAGGATGAGGCAACTTTCCTCGGATCATGACCTGCGGGTGTACTGTCAGGATCCGATCTGCGAATAAAATATGTGTTTTCGCTCTGAGTTGATTCAGAGATAGATTTGAGCCTGATGTTTCTCCCCTGAATAGTTGACCACCCTTGAAGTCTGAAGTTCTATGAAGATAGACCTTTAGGCATTCTACTGGACATAGAGATGCATCTTATTTCAGAGGGCAGATTCTCCAGGGACCCCACCTGATGGTGGGTAACTCATTCTTGGCGAGAAACGTAGGATCCGGAAACAGGTTCAGTTCTCCCCCATCCAGGAACTGAACACGACCTGCCTCTCTCGAGAGGGCTACAATCTCACTAACCCTGACCCCGGACGCGAGTGCAAATAGGAAAATAACTTTTTGTGTCAAATCCTTTAACGCACACTCTTCATTGCTCAGCAGAGAAGCGAAATGAAGAACTTTGTCTAAAGACCATGAAATGGGCTTTGGAGGTGCTGAAGGTCTGAGCCTAGCGCAGGCTTTCGGGACTCTATTAAAGATCTCGTTACCTAGGTCGACCTGGAAGGCATATAGAATGGGTCTTGTCAAAGCAGACTTACACGCTGAAATCGTGTTAGCTGCCAATCCTTGACCATGGAGGTGGATGAAGAAAGATAAGCAGAAGTCTGTCAAAATCTCCTGCGGATTCTTCGCCTTGACAAAGGGCCACCCATTTTCTCCAAGATGACTCATATTGCCTTCTAGTAGATTTGCACTTATATTCCTCAAGGAAGTCTATGCTGGCTTTCGAAATCCCAAAACGCTTTCTCACCGCTAGGGAGAGAAAATCATGAGCTGTAGGGTCCGGGTTTTCTGTAATGAAGCGCAGACAGTTGACTTCAGGACTCGCTGGGTCAGAACTGGATCTGGTAGCGGTACAAACTTCAGCTGCAGTTCCAATGCCAGGGGGAACTACACGCTGTTCGGCCACTTGTGGGCCACTATTGCCGCTACCCCCTTGAAGGATCTCAGTTTGTTGAGGACCCTCAACAGAAGGTTGTGAGGAGGGAACAGATAAATCTTGGACCATCTGTTCCAGTCGAGGGACATCGCGTCCACTGCTTCCACTAAGGGGTCCTCGTACGGGGACACGTACAGGGGCAACTTCTTGTTGTCTTTCGTCGCAAAGAGGTCTATCTGCAGTTCTGGGACTTGATTCAGAATGAAGGAGAATGATCCTGCGTCTAAGGACCATTCCGACTCTATCGGTGTGAACCTGGATAGAGCGTCCGCCGTCACATTGCGGACTCCTTGAAGGTGAACTGCCGACAGGTACCACTTCGTCTTTTCCGCCAATCGGAAGATGGCCAACATCACCTGGTTGAGAGGTGGTGACCTCGATCCTTGTCGATTCAAGCATCTCACAACTACCTCGCTGTCCATCACCAACCTTATGTGGATCGAGTGATGCGGGGAGACTTTCTTTAAGGTAAGGAGCACTGCCATAGCTTCTAGAAAGTTTATGTGAAAGGTCTTGAATAGCTTGGACCAAGTCCCCTGGACTTTTTTCCGATGAGAGTGGCCTCCCCATCCCTCCTTCGAGGCGTCTGAGTGAATCGTCACCGACGGGGGAGGTGGCCGAAGAAGAACCGACTTCTTTAGATGTCTGGCTTGGGACCAAGGCCTGAGAAGAGTACTTAGCCGAAGCGGAACTGGTCTTCTCAGATCTCTTCGCGCGTTTGATGCATAACTTCTCCAAACTCTGGTTGCATCCTTTAGCTGTGCTCTTAGCACTGGGTCTGTCACCGAAGCAAACTGGAGAGAGCCCAGTACCCTCTCCTGTTCGCGTCTTGATATCCTTTCGGAATCTAGAAGTCTCTTGACAGAACCCGCTATCTCCTTCCTTTTCTTCGCCGGGATGGAGAAACGGTGTGACAAAAGGTCCCAGTGGATTCCCAGCCACTGGAACTTTTGAGATGGAGAAAGTCGAGACTTTTTTCTGTTGATCTTGAAGCCTAGGTACTCTAGGAACTGGATCACTTGACTGGAAGCTTGCAAGCATTCTGTCTCGGATGCTGCCCACACCAACCAGTCGTCCAGGTAGGCTACTACCTGAATTCCCTTTAGGCGTAATTGTTTGAGAGCTACGCTCGCAAGCTTCGTAAAAATCCTTGGGGCTATGTTTAGCCCGAATGGCATGGCTCCGAAGGCGTATAGTCTTCGTTGTAGCCTGAACCCTAGGTAGGGGGAGAGTCGACGGCTGATTGGAATGTGCCAATAGGCGTCTGACAAGTCTATAGAGACGGAATATGCCCTCTTGGGCAGTAAGGTCCTTATGTGTTGCAGTGTTAGCATTTTGAATTTGCAATTCACTATGAACTTGTTGAGTGGCGACAAGTCCAGAATGACTCTGAGCTTTTCCGAGTCTTTCTTGGGAACACAAAACAGCCTCCCTTAGAAATTGATGGGCTTCACCCTTCGGATCACCTTTTTCCCTCCAACAGTTCTTGAACGTACTCCTCCAGAACAGGGGTGGAGTGTTGGAAAAACCGAAGGCACGGGGGTGGAGTGCTGTACCAGCTCCAGCCCAGTCCATTCTTGAGTAGGCTGTGGGCCCAGGGATCGAAGGTCCACCGATCCCGAAATTTCAGAAGTCTCCCTCCTACCGGTATCATCTCACTTGGACTGCCGTCCTGAGGTCTTGCCTCCCTGACCACGACCACCCCTGAATCCCCTTCCCCTTGAGGGGCGCCTAGACGAGCCTCTGGCTGCTCCTCTAGGCTTTGCTCGAAAGGAAGTAGACTGCCCTTCGAACGCTGGGGTGAATGCCGTGGACTGTGTCAACACGGCCTGGGGTACCCACTGAAAAGTGGTCGGGGTTTGTGCCACGATCTGGGGCACTGGAGGCAATGGCAATTGCAGTTGCTGTTGCTGTTTAACAGGCTTGGCTGGCCCAGACGGTAGCCTAGTCCTCATAGTCTTCCTCTTTGGTTGAGGACCCTCATCCGGGGAAGACTTTCTTTTGATAGCCAGGCCCCACTTCTGGGGAAGGTTTCTATTCTCCAAGGCGGCCTTATCAACAACTTCTTTGACCAAGTCGGTAGGGAAAAGGTCTTTTCCCCAAATGTTGGAGGAGATTAGTTTCCTTGGCTCGTGCCTCACCGTAGCCGAGGTGAACACGAACTCCCTACAAGCTCTCCTTGCCTTGACGAAGCCATAAAGGTCCTTCGTCACTGTGGCCAGATGAGTCTTGGCCACCACCATGAACATTTCATGGACCTTGGGGTCACTTGCCATCGTCTCGAGAGTAGTCTGAAGAGACATTGAGGCAGCCAGTCTTTTTTTTGTCTCGAACTCTCTTCGCAAAAGAAAGTCAGACAGCTTAGGGAGGTCCTCGCCGAACTGACATCCGGCAATATCAGCCTCCAACTTTCCAACTGAGAACGTAAGATGGACGTCCTTCCAGTCTTTGTGGTCCACAGGCAGGGCTTTACACTCCTCCAGGGAGGGGCAAGGCTTGCCGGCCTCGACTGCTTTTAGTACAGCCGCAAACCCTTTCTGTAAAAAGGGGAAGGCTCTAGCAGGCGAGGACACCAAGGAAGGGAGCTTCTTGCTCAATGCAGCTACCTTTGAGTAAGAGAAGCCCCTCTCTTTCATCGAGGATGAAAGTAGAGCTTGAGCCTTAGCATGGTCCATCACTATGACCTCCTTCGGCTCTGTCTCCTCCTTTGAAGCTGGTTCCTTCCTCAGCCGGACATAACAGTCCGGATATGATGTCTTGCTGGGCCAGAATTCCACCTCCTCCAGGGGAACTGAGCCCAGCTTATCCGAGATGACGATCTTTCCGGTCGTCATCGGCATGTGCTCAGCATACCTCCATGGGTTAGCATCTGAGCACAAGGGAAGGTCTTTCACATTGAGCTTTTTCTGGGGCCCATGTGATTCTGCAAGGCACTGCATCCGCAGTTCCATTGCAGCCGCCTTCTCCTGATTCTCCTTCTGCATTTGTTGGATCATTCCAACAATAGAAGAGAGGGCCTGTCCCAGCTCTACTGGGAGACCGGCCGATGTTGAGGGAATAGGCTCCGGAATCTGAACCGGAGTAGCCGACACCTCGTCGACCTCTTCCTCTACAACGTCTGGGGCTTGAACTTCATCCTGGGCTTCTGCCAGGAGGTCTTCCTCCAGACACTCGTCCACATCAGACATCCTGTCATCTAACTAGATGTCTTGCATCGCGACCGCGACTTCAGCATCCACCTGGATCTGAACTTGGGGGATCTCCTCTTGAGGCTGGGGAATCACTGCATCGGCTGATGCCTTAGGGAAAAGATACGCCCTCATCTTCTCACTTGGAAGATAAGGGCCAGAGGTGTTCTTTTGGAAGCCCCTTACCCAGGTACGAAGCTTCTTCCTAGCTATATCCCTTGATTCCGCCGTCCTAGGGGAATCAAAGGCCTCAGTAATCAGGTTAGTGCACACAGTACATACCTGAGGGTCCCAATACCGGAGATCATCCTTGGAGACAGCGCATGCTGCGTGTCTCCTACAAAACTCATGTCCGCAGAGGTTCTTGCTGCGGACGTTGCAGAAAACACTTCCGCACTTCGGAGGGTCCTTCTGTAAAGAGAAGAAATTTCCATGAGTATCAAGTGAACTATGTATCACTGGATATGCATAGTATAGCATAACAATTCAGAAAGGAAAGACACACACTTGTTTCCCTCACAACCCAATGTTGCAGCCTTCCAGATAATAAAATCAAATGGTTAATCTCTTCTAGAGTAACCAATGCAAAGTTTCCAGAGGAAACAGGTGGAGCTCACACCTAAGCAATGATTTTAAAATCCTGGATAATAGACAGGAAATAACTCACTTTCCTATCTGTAGGGCAACAGCAAAGGACTGTGCAAGAAAACACAAAAGGGTTAGAACACACAGTGCTGTACCAAAACCCATACTATAGTTTTCTTCTTACTGTATATGTTATACTGAAGAATACTAGTACAGTATAGGAGGATACGTGCCGGCCGGCACCTGCCGGCCGGCCGGCACCTGCCGGCCGGCACACACCATAACTAGCTTTAAAGTATACTACTTAACAGCTATAAGGCGGCAGAACTCTGGTTCAAATGCATGTGCCGGTCGGCAGCAATTGCCGGCCGGCAACAGCCGATGTCGGCCGGCAATGGGTGCCGGCCGGCAATGGGTGCCGGCCGGCAACTACACAAGATAGTACAAGGGCTGACATTAGCCGGCCGGCAAAGGTACAGGACCGATGCCAGCCGGCAGCAAAAGAACCAGAGGACTACACCTGCCCGGCTGCCGGCCTCATAGGCCGGCAGCCGGGTCGGGTACAGCACTAGAAGAAAAATAGGATGGATGCCGGGATAAGAGTGTACACTACCTCCAAGCCCGGCAATCCGAAAGAGTGCATATAAGGAAGGGGAGAATCTAATTCAGGCTTCCTGACCAATGCCGTCTGGCTCTACAGGCAGGCATGGATGAGGGACCAAGGGAGGTCCGGGCAGCACTCAAAATATAAGACCCTTGCCGGCCGGCAGCTCTGCTGGCCGGCAGGGGGCTGAGTCAATTCCACATCCTAACCTATTCTAGGTCCAGATGTAGAACGACGTACAGTACTGTAATGGCTAGGCCATTACAGAGATAAAGGGGGGAAGGGACAAAAGAGGGTCCTACCAACCTTGCTTTAGTGACGGATCACCCGCAGCCAAGAAACTCATCTTACCCTAAGGGAGATCCAAGGGGGGAGGCCAGCAAAACTTGCCAGCTCCCAGAGCACCAAAGCAAGGAAGGTGTTGCTACTCCCAGGGAAAGAAACTTATCCTCCCCCGAGAACAGCAACAAGGACTAGTCTGGTAGATCACAAAAGAAGGAATCATATCCACAGAAACCTTCGGTAGTGACCTAAGGAGGCTAAGCCACCTTTGTCTGTGTCAGGCCAGCGAGGGAGACTCTACCCCAAGCCAGACAAGCACAGACTCAGACTAAAAAACTCTGTTGTTCTGTCCCTCTTTGAACCAGACTTACTGGAACAGGAAGGTACAGTAACACCCCAGTATAGTTTTATCGAAAATTAATTCGGAAAAACCACTTAGGGATAAGCCCAAGGCTTAAACAGAGGGAAAGGGATTGCAGACCTTCTCCGAAGAAAATAAAACAACCGGGGAGAAAGTATACTAAGGCTCCATAAGCAACTTAGCCTAGGCACCAAGAGAATCGATTACCTAAATCACCGAAACTCACTCGTATACTATCTTGGAAATATTCCACACAATCTTAAATGTATAAAACATAGCCTAAAGCTTCAATAAAATTTTAATACACTCGGAAAACCCAAAATCATGCATGAAGTACTAGGACCAAACGACTAGGCTACATGGCCTAGCGTAGGCCAGAATGGCGAATACTTCGCCAAAATAATACTAAGCACGAAAGAAAATCCTATGTAATGCTAAATAGCTAAAATTTATTAAAGCAAAACAACCGGGAATGTCGCTCTGACTAACTAAACTTATACCTAGCGAGCGACAACGTCCATGACGCCTCCGGTAGGCTACGGCTCTTGTAACAAAGATTAATCCTATTAATCACTCAAAAATTTACCAAGAGCCTACATTTATGCATAAAAGACATGGTACTCAACTTATCAGAGGTCGACGAAGACGGAGAAGCCATGAAAAGCAGAATAAATCCAAGATTTGCGAGAAACACAGGAAAAAACACCAAGTTGTTAAGCTACGCAAAAAGGAATACAGATGGCGCCAGGATTGGCGCCAGGCACGCTTACGAATCGGGAGATAGGGAGCCTTGGGAGCGGCTCCCCCTTTTTCTTTCCCGAATTCGTTTCTTGCCATTTGCCCCCTGCGAGACGAAATCTCTGTTCGGGATGCAGATTGCCATGTGGCGTGTCAAGAATACGTCCTCTGATATGTCGCGATATCCCTTTCACGAGGGATACTCGCTCCAGGAGTTAGAATTCTGGTACCTTAAGTTAAATTCTCTGGGAATATCGCCGTAGTTGTAATATACCCTAGGAAGCTACCCTATAGGAACTTCCATCAGGACGACATGGCTTGAGCCCAAAAAAAAAAAATATATATATATATATATATATATATATATATATATATATATATATATATATGAATATATATACATATATATACATTCATATATATATATATATATATATATATTTATATATATATATATATTTATATATATATATATATATACTGTACATACATACAAAAATGTATATATATATGTATTTATAAGTGTATATACATAGATATATATATACATATATATATATATATATATATATGAATATATATAGATATACATACATACATAAATATATATGTATATATATATATATATATACAAACATGAATATATATATATATACATATATATATATATATATATATTATATATATATATATATATATATACAGTATATATATACATAAATATATATAGATATTAAATATATATATATATATATATACATTATATTAAATATATATATATACATTATATATATATATATTTAAATATATATATTTATAAATATATACATATATGTATGTATATATATATAATATATGTAAAGGTATGGAAAGAATAATGATGGGAATAACACTAAGAGATAGAAGAAGAGCAACATGGTTACAAGAGCAAACTATAGTCGAGGATATTCTAACAACAAGTAAGAAAAGGAAATGGACATGGACAGGACATAGACTAAGAAGAGCAGATAATAGATGGACATTAAGAATAATAGAATGGGTCCTTTGAGATTATGAAAGAAGCAAAGAAAGTCTTGATGCATTTACGAACTAAGAAAGTTTGCAGGTGTTCATTGGTATAGAAAGCCCATAAGCAAACGCGAGAGGAAAGACATGTCTGAGGTCTTTGTTCTGCAATGACGTAATAACTGCTAATGATGATAAAGATGATGATGATTATATATATATATATATATATATATATATATTCCTTTCTCATATTCAAATTGAATATATCAAAAGAGATATATCATGATTTTTCTAGCATGATTTTGCAGAGTAAAACAAACTACCTGATAATCATCGCATTGCTAATGTTAAGAGACGGGATGATAAAAGAAGATCAGCGACTTTTGCTTGATGAAGAAACCGTTTGTATTTTAGTTGAAAAGAACATTCGGTTTGCTGTATAGGAACAAGAAAAATTGCTTATCATCAGATAGCATATCTTTGCATTTAATCTATTTGAAATTGACAACCTTGACTACAGTAACCCGATAGGAATATGTCCTTCAATTTAAGACACCTACCCAGTCTTTTTCATTAAAGGGTTATGATTGACCAACATCAGCGTCAGAGAGGAATGGGTCTGTACCAAACACCAGTAGAGTCAGAAAGGATTATCTCAGAGCCATATTACACCAGTGTTAGAAAGGATTATATCAGTAACAATCTATATTAGTGTCAGAGAGATTGTCTCAGTAACAAACTATATCAGTGTCAGAGAGGATTATCTCAAAGGCTAACCACAGTAGTATCAGAAAGAATTATCTCAGTACCAAACTACATCAGTGTCACAGAGGGAGGTGTCAGTACCAAATTACAGCAGTGTCAGAAAGGATTATCCCAGAGCCAAACTACTGCAGTATTAGAAAGGATTCTTTTCAGTGCTAAACTACAGTAGCATCAGAGAGGATTATCTTAGTACCAAACTACATCAGTGTCAGAGAGAGTTGCCTCAGTACCAAACTACAGTAGTGTTAGAGAGGATCATCTTAGAGCCAAACTACTGCATTATACAAGAGAATTGTTTCAATTTCAAACTACGTAAGTGTCAGAGAGGATTATCTCGGTAACAAACTACATCAGTATCAGAGAGCATTGTCTTAGCACCAAACTAACCAGTGTCAGAGAGTATTATCTTAAGAGCCAAAGTACAGCAGTATCAGAGAGAATTGTTCCAGTACCAAACTACAGCATTGTCAGAGAAGATCGTGTCAGTATCAAATTACAGCAGTTTCAGAGAGGAAAATTTCAATACCAAACCACATCAGTGTCAGAGGGGATTGTGTGTGACCAAACTACAGTGTTAGAGAGGATTGTCTCAGTACCAATCTACGGTGTCAGAGAGGATTGTCTAAGTACCAAACTGCAGTGACAGAGAGGATTATCTCAGTGTCAGAGAGGATTGTCTTAGTAACAAACAACAGCAGTGACAGAGAGGATTATCTCAGTGTCAAACTACAGCAGATGATAAGGTGTTATCAGGCTCTATAACAAATGCTGAGGAGTTGTTTCAGCTTCAATGAGTGACCTATAAGTACTTGTCCTATTGACATCGATTTTGAAATGGCTCTCATATCCTCTGTAATTGTTAACGAGCCATTATCACACTAATAAAACAGCCATATTTCAATCAGTCACTAAAATGAAAAACCAGATTTTATGGATAATACCATAAGATGATATTAAAAGCCAATACTGACAACTTTCTTAAATTTGGTTACAGTCTTTCAGTAGAGAACGATGATAGTGTGGTATAGTAAATGTTGAAACGGTATTTTAAGAGAGAGAAGAGAAGAGAAAAGAGGAGAGAAGAGGAGAGAAGAGGAGAGAAGAGAAGAGAAGAGAAAGAACCAAATGGTCTTTTGCTTATCAATACAGTAAAGATTCTAGTCAAGGGCACTGAGCACTAAATATAATACATACAATTAACATATTTGATTTGTATTACTTTGAGAAAAATATAACTATATCCCCTAATAAAGATTTTAATTACTTTTTCTGCCCTTACTCCTCACGTAGTGTGGATTCTAGGACTATGAAAGGTGGAGGGCCAGTTCAGGGCCAACATAGATGTGAGGGGTCATAGGAGGTTAGTTGCAAGCAAAATGAACCTTTACAGGAAGAGGGGTTCAGGAAAATATATATGTATATATATATATATATATATATGTGTGTGTGTGTGTATATATATATCATTTATATATATATATATATATATATACAAGTATGTATATATATACATATATATTTATATATATATATATATATATATGTATATATGTATATGTTATACATATAAATACATATATATACACACACACACACATATATATATATATATATATGTGTGTGTGTGTGTATATATATGTCTATATATATGTTATATATATATATATATATATATGTATATATATATGTCTATATATATATATATATATATGTTATATATATATATATATACACACATATATGTTATATATATGTAATATATATATATATATATATATATGAATTTATATATATATATATATATAAATTTATTTATATATATACTGTATATATGTATATATATGTATATATATATATATATATATATTAGAAGGCACATAGTCGACTGACATTAATAAATTTAAGAAAGATAGTGGTATAGGGAAGATTGTAAGACGTATAGTTTTCCAAACAGATGTGTGGATAAATTAATTAATGACGAAGTCACCTGGGTACAGATGGAATGTGTGCAAGAAAAGAAAGTCACAACAAAAAGACTAAATAATCCTAGCTTCAAAACGGAACAGAACCAAACAGTAATCCGTATGTAATTTCAATCTCATTTTTTTTGCACAATAACTCGCAAAAGTTTTTGTAAGTCTCTTGAAACGAATTTATGAATACAATTTTTTCTATAGAAACTTAAAGATTATAGAATACCTATTTATCAAAAGGTTAGTTCCATTAAGAATTTGGACGAGTTACCGTCACGTTAGAAAACCTCTGACAAGGAGCTTATCTAATCTTTCATTCTCCTTTCTTACCCATTATAGGTGAAGGACGGAGTTTATCCAAAGGTACACACTTATCCATCCTAAAACTACCCCATTAACTACTAACCTACATATTTCTACCTTTCCGTCTGTTCTGCATACAGAAGAGAAAGTAAGGGTTAGGTTACAGTAGGTTACCGTGAGACTTTTAACGTGACTCACGGTCCAGATGTATATATAGACCTTGACGTGACTGTACCTATAATTGCATACCAGTAAAGTAAAGCATAGGTCCTCCACAAATTGTTACGCTTGGCTATTAGCCCATAAGACGACATCAACAATAGTTTTAATCTCATGCGATTATCATGATGTTGTTGAATAAAAAGAAAGACTGATACATGTACATTCTTTGGGATTGACTTGATTTTCATACAGGTTAGTATTTAGTAGTAATATTTTTGGTGCAGCGTAATTCTTCGATTATCATACCTACTGTCAAATTCGTCAACAAAACACTCTAAATCAATAATCTCAGCACGTGCACTTTCAATAGACAGTAGTGCAATGTTAATTAACCTAGCACTGGTCATTGAATTTCTGAAAATAGTTTAACTAATTTCTTTTTCAAAAACTTCTCTCACAAGAAACACTCGTAACCAGAACGGTGACAGAAATCAACAATAATCTATATAGAAAGTCCAATGCAGACTTACAGGGACTTATAAATGATAGGAATTGTGTTAGTGATGTAGGCTGCATTGACTCTTTCATAAACAATTTCTTGACCAGATGGATCTCGTGTTGAAGATCACTTTCGTTGACAGAATATGCCTTTGCATATGTCTTTAAATGTTTTTCAAGCAAGAAAACCTCACCTCCAGGACACAGTGTTGAAATACCACAAAAAAAAATTGCACCTGATTCTTTGATGAATCATATATATATATATATATATATATATTTATATATATAGATCTATGTATATATATATACATATATTTATATTAATATATATATATATATATATATATACATATATATATATATATATATATGTATATATATGTATATATATATATATATATATATACATATATATATATGTATATATATATATATATATATAATTTAAAAATGGGATATGCAATAAACTGGGTGTGTGCAACCTGAGGGCCAGCTAAAAAACTGAGAGGGCCATGACCCTGCCATGGCCCCCCTCCCCTCTAGAATCATCACTGTCCTCCTGGTTAGCATGAAACAGACAGGTAGACAAATAGACCGGTGGATAGACATGCCAAAGACAAACACTATAAAAACACTTTTTTTTAACAATTTTCCTTAAAAGTACATAAATAGATGTTTAAAATCGGAAAATGTCTTTTATGCAAATAGGAACCAACCACTGAAAGACAAAAATAAGCATTTTGAAATGCTATAAATAAATTATCATAGAGTAAAAGTTAATGAGCAAATAACTCATACCTGGATATGATGAGAAGTGGATGAACTTCTCACCTAAGATTTCGATGCCTTTCCTCATCAGCTGTGTTCAGTCTCACCCGTTCCACGTCGCCAAGTAAAGATATCTTCAACAATCATTGATTTTGATCTTCATTGGTAACGGGAGTCAACCTTTTATCTGGTAGAGATAATATTACTCATGATCTTACCTGATAAGGGCGCTGATAATTTTGGTGATAGAAGCTATCATTGTAGGTTTCACGGACCCAAGGTTATATTCAGCTTGATTTTAGTGAAGAGAGTGAAACTGAAACTTCAGCTGTTTATTAAGGCTTCCTGGTTACTGGTGTTATTAAGAAGAAACATTCTTTTTTATCAATGAATTTTTTACTTGTAATTTTTCTTTTTTTTTTTTTTTTGGAAAAAGGGAGCACCAAACTAAAAAAATACTTCAACATAGCCTTGAATCCTGCTTCCTGTACCATCATTATCTAAATTTTTAAACTAGAATACTGTCAAATAAAAAAAAAATACTTCCAGGTAAATACATGTAAAGCCAATGTTTTCTAAACAGAGCTTTCTATACGGTATATATTATTACTTTGAATGGTACCAACATGGCAAGAAAACTAAACATATATACAAGAAAATCTGTCATATAAAAAGTCCACATTAATCTATAAGCAACACCTTCTCAGTGAAGTCATTCAAAGCCGAACATAAAAAAAATTAGATTGAAAAGAATGCAGAGATTATTTATTTGAGATAATGCAGCAGAAGAATTCTTGTAACAACTCTCAAATATACAGGTTTCATCTCAGCCTTACAGATTATTATTATTATTATTATTATTATTATATTATTATTATTACTTGCTAAGCTACAACCCTAATTGGAAAAGCAGGATGCTATAAGCCCAGGGGCCCCAACAGGTAAAAATAGCCCAGTGAGGAAAGGAAACAATGAAAAATAAAATATTTTAAGGACAGTAACATTACAATAAATATTTCCTATATAAACTATGAAATCTTTAACAAAACAATAGGAAGAAAAATCAGATAGAATAGTGTGTGATTTTGGATTGTCCTTCTCCTAGAAGAGCTGCTTACCATAGCTAAAGACTATTTTACCCTTACAAAGAGGAAAGTAGCCACTGAACAATTACGGTGCAGTAGTTAATCCCTATGGTGAAGAAGAATTGTTTTGTAATCTCAGTGTTGTCAGGTGTATGAGGACAGAGGAGAATCTGTAAAGAATATGCCAGACTATTCAGTGTATGTGTAGGCAAAGGGAAAGTGAACCGTAACTAGAGAGATGGATCCAATGTAGTACTGTCTGGCCAGTCAAAGGACCCCATAACTCTCTAGCGGTAGTATCTCAACGGGTGGTTGGTGTCCGCACCAACCTTCTACCAACATACTGTATTTATTGCAGATATTTTTCTATTCCTAGAGTTGTTATCTCCCAAGCTATAAGTCCTATACTTCATGAATGTCTTATTCCATTAAATCAAACAGTATGATTTTCTGTTTTATATATTTTCAGTTTGCCGAAATTGTAATTTAAAAGTTTCTGATCTTTAATTAAACAGGAAATATTTATCGAGTAATGACCTATAAGTTTGAATAGTTTCTTTAAAATAGTAGGCTTGCATATTAGACTTTCCATTGAGCATAAGGTAGGACAACAAAACTAATCGTTGATCAACATGAACTATGTTATATATATAAAAAAAAAACATAAACTAGCTATTGAAGAAAGTTGCAGTCTATGAGCTACTAAAAAGAAATATTGATGAATCAAACTTATAGGTAAATTAGTAATAAGAAACTATAATCCAC
>NC_090746.1:77885108-77895108 GCF_036898095.1 Palaemon carinicauda
CCACCTAGCCATATTGGTTTTGGCTAATTTTACACTAACTTACTCAAAAGAATATTTCTAATTTTTCTGGTTTGTAGATAGCAAAATGCCTACTAATATCACCTTGTTTATCTTGATATTACTGCCTATTTTTGGACAATGTGTTGATGGAATACTTGCAATATTACTCTGATTTATATTGATAAAACACTGCTGTATCAAGAATGACCACATGATCACGATGCTCTATATCTAGAATAATGACTAATATATCGCTGCTCTATGTCTACATTAACCACATTATTACGCTGATCTTTAATTAGAATGATCACATCATTACAATGCTCTATATTTAGAATGACAACAGTATTACGCTACTCTGTATCTAGTGACCACAATATTGCGCTGCTCAATAAGTAGAATGACCACAATATTACGCTTTTCGTAGGTATAATGACTAAAATATGTTTACTTCTAGAATAATCACAATAGTATAATTCTTTATAAGTAGAATATATTTGACATTACGATGTCCTAAAAGCAGAGTTCAGAATATATTAATGATTTTATTTTCTGAATGACTGTCTCCTCTATATAATAAAGAGCAAGTGTTTGGATATATATATATATATATATGTATAAGTATATATATATATATATATATATATGTATATATTTATTTATATATATATATATATATATATGTATGTATGTATAAGTATATATATTTATATATATATATATATATATATGTATATATATATATATATATATATCCGGTCACGCTCAGCTCTCCCCATCCCTCAGGTAGGGAGGAGAGGGAGTAGTCACACCCTGGTGAGAGTTGTGTGCGTGTGTGCATCTCTATCTGAATAATTAGCCGTAATTTTTGACGGGTTGATTACAGTAATGTAAGATAACGATGCTTTATAAGTTGTTTTTCTACTACATAGGTATTACACTGATTTATACGGACACACCGATATCTACACACTGTAGAAACCCTTCTGTATTAAGAATGAACATAATCTCTCTATTCGCAGCCTTGGTGCGATGGCACCCACCTATGGCGGAGATGGAGTCTGAAGATCAAACAGACTCCGGTATTTTTCAAAGCCCCCAAAACAGGCCAGGTGTCTCTCTGCACCTGCAAGCAGACTGACAAGCCACCTTACTGCGACGGAGCTCATCGGAAGAAGGAGGTACAAGAGGCTGTCATTGAATAAACACGAAAATAATACAGTCATACAGTGGTAGATATTTTTTCTGAAGGACCCCCTATTGTATTATAACTCCTAGATCAGTTTCTTGTAATGGGGCCCTTAATGTATTATAACTCATACAGTACAGCCGTTCATGTAATGGATGATATTGCACTAGTGAAGCAATTCACAACAGCGGTTTGGTAAATCATTGAAAACTCACTGGACTGTATAGGTGATAAGCTACTGAGTCGTGTTTGGCTGTGATTTTATGGAGTTTAAAGGTATTTATTTCAATTAAGTAATGTGACTGCTGTGAATATTTTAGGAAGCTCGTGCCTTAGTAAACTAATAGTAAGTTAAGAGTCTAATCGACTTTAAATTTCTATTATGTTGTTAAAGTATATTTGTTTACACTTCACTATATTATTATGCTCCAAACATCAAATAGACTATTGATCAATAACATATTCCAAGGAAGATTATAGCAATTGCAAAAAGAACTTACTAATGAAATGTATGAATGATAAATATTTACAAAAGGTTGTGAGCATGCAAGCCAATGGAATGGAAAAACATATGTCCATCTCAAAGAAATTAGATAAAGTAATAAGAAGTTGCAATGGCTGGCAATTTCTCTTTGCCTAGTGTAAGGAAATAAACACTTAGGGTAGCTTGATTACCCGACATGTATAAATAAATATCAGCAAATCAATTTACTCTTTGCTCTTTCCTCGTATTGATATAGATTTAGATCTACTGAGTTTGTAAAGTCTATAAAACTTAATGGGATCCCAGCGATGCTTCTAGGCTGTTGAGAATTCCTTTGGTATCCGATCACTTTTTCAGTCTATTCAGAAAAAGATAATACTTTTATGGTTTATTCCATAATATTAATATTTTTGTCGTCTTTTCTAGGAAAAGTAAATATTTTTTTGTTGTCTATTCCAGTGAAAAATAATTTTTTTTTTGTGGTCTATCCCAGTAAATGTAATATTTTTTGTTGTCTATTCCTGTAAAACAAGATATTATTTGTGGTGTATCCCAGGAGGATTATTTTCTAGTCTATTCCAGGAAAAGTATTAATATTTTTATGATCTTTTCCAGTAAAAATTTTATCTTTTTTATGTCTACTCACGAAAAGAGTAATATATTTTGATACGTTCCAGGAAAAGTAACATTTTTTGGTCTGTTCCTTGAAAAGTAGCATTTTTGTTGTCTATGACAGCAAAAGTAATATTTTACTTTCCCAAAAGAGAATATGATGCCATTTCATTTTTGATGGCCTATTCCTGTAAAAAATATATTTTGTAATCTATTCCAGCAAAAGTAATATTTTTTCTCAGAACAAAATATGAACTCGGACAGCTATTAGAAATGGTCTTTTTATGAAAGTAGATAATACATGTTTGTCTTCCTCTATGAAATCCAAATGCATACCTATTATACCTCTATAATTTCAAGTCTTTAGCTCGATCTCCACACCATATTCCTTTCTTTTCGCTATCCAGCTTCTCTAACGAAGAGTTACCTATAGTTTCAACATTAGGTCTTTTTACTTCGTCAACTTTCTAGGGTTAAACACGTTGAACTCTATACTGCACTGAATAACATAGTGGTTCCAGTGCCAGGACGTCAGACCAAACAATAAATTGAAATCTAAGCAATCCGTAATACGTGTAATAGATGATACGATTTTCCCAACGCAAACCTCAAGAAAATTTATTCCCTACCTATTCAATTCGCCTTTCTGTTATCAAATTGTAAGGGTTACCTATGTAGCCTAATTTGTTATCTTATCATAATGACATATAGCTGAACTCAAACAGTATCAGCCCCTATAATCAACTATTTCTTTCTCCAACCTTGGGGCCCATTGATAATGGTGATTATGAAGTATTTATAGAATGGGGATGATTTTTTTCTAAAGATTTCAATGAGTTGAACAACAACACAAAAGTGTGTAGTACATCTTGAAAGCTGGAACTTTTTTAAATATGATAAAAGTCAATACTTGTTGGTATGGGCAAAAATGCAATCAAAGTCGATACGAAGATGAAATGTTTGTTAGCATTTACATGCACACAAGGTATCGCACTTGTAAGTATGTTTATTGTGAATACTATACGTTGTGGTGTTTGCATATTTGCTGAATATTGTGATAAACGTAACATTACAACACAATACACCATGAAAATATATATATATATATATATATATATATATATATATATATATATATATATACATATAAATATATATATATATATATATATATACATATATATATATATATATATACATATATATATATATATATACATATATAAATATATATATATATATATATATATATACATATATATAAATATATACATATATACATATATATAAATATATACATATATATATATATATATATATATATATATATATATATATAAATATATATATATATATGTATATATATATATATATATATATATATATATATATATATATATATTTATATATATAAATATATATATATATATATATATATATATATATATATATATATATATATATCATTCAATTTGAATAATATGAGCCTGCGCTGAGCACAGGAGAGCCAAGATTAAATTAGGACTAAGTAACAGAGAGAGAAAGAGAGAGAGAGACAGACAGACAGACAGACACAGACCTTCTCAACATTGATCCAGACTTACCTTAGATTTTGTTGAGAAAGGTCAGACTTCTTAAATCGATTCACTTAGTAGTTTTTGCGTTGTTTACATCACTTCAACATGGCCACTTTTTATTGTCCACCATGCCAAAACCTCATCATGAAGTAACATTGGTATTTTTCTTTAATTTTAGACGTGTTTCTTTTTATTTTTTTTTTATGGTTTTATCTACACAGGAATACTTCTCGTACATTCTACAAAATTTTACCTGTACACATCTTTAATATTTAAAACTAGTCTTCTGTAAATCCCCATCTAATATGTCGTGCGGGTTGTTATCCATGATTTGATGTATATGGATAAGAAAGTATTTCACTGTAAGGAACTGATTTATAATAATTTCTTTACAAGGATTTTAACTAAATCATTCCAGCTGATGTATAATGACGTCACCACAGGGACTGCTGACTTTTCGATCTTGATTGTAACAGTATCACTCATGGCTTTATTTAGAACAGTATCATAAGTTAAGATAACGCTGTCTTTATCACTGATTTTCCTCAGAAGCTAAGCAAACATATCACCAAACACCACTGTTTACACTAACTTTTCCTAAAACACACCTTTGCCAATGTAAAGGCCAATCACTCGATAGTGTCACAGTTGTTTTTCTTATCTATGCTGATGTGAAACAATTAAACTGGAAGCAGTCTTTGTCTACTGATGATAAGATTCGTTTGAAATCCTTTGATGTTCCAATGTAATATGAGATTCCTTCTAAATGTTACTCCCTCAAGGTGGGAAACCTTACTGGAGACTCCTTGGTCTTCATTCATTCCACGGACGACAGATGGAGCTTTATGGTCTGGTTAGGGTTTTAGATAGCGAAAATTTAATTAATCCTTTTAACGGATAACAACTCTCCCTCATAGCCGGTGGGGGGCGGCATTAAATGCTGCTAATGCACCTCACTCATTACTTAGAGATTTCAACATACAGCCCATAGATATTATTATTATTATTATTATTATTATTATTATTATTATTGTTATTATAAGCTAGGCTGCAACCCTAGTTTAAAAATCAAAATGCTATAAGCCCAAGGGCTCCAACAGGGAAAATAGCCCATAGGGGATAGGGAAATAGTACAAGAGAAATAATGAACAGTGAAATGGATCCTTCATAAGTAAACTATAAAATCTAATATAAAAGAAAACAGAAATAAGATAGAATAGTGAGCCTGAATGTACTTTCAAATAAGTGAACTCTAACCCAAGACGGTGAAAGAGTATGGTACAGAGCCTCAGGCACTACCCAAATCTTATTTTCAGTTTTCTACTTCTTCAGTTTTCTTTTTAATTTCTTCCAACTTGTTGAGTAACATCTCTCAACTTTTACTTCATATTGCAAATTTAGGATTCAACCTCATTTTACCTGTGTCAAATGGCCTACCATGTCCCAGGGGTGAGCTATATAGCCAGAATTTATATATTCCTAAAATAATTCATAATCAATTCTTGTTCTTAGCCATGAGTCAAGATATTGTACCAACCGTGTGTCACATAATTGTACATAATTCCTATTGTATATATTATGCTTGTATCTGCGCTCTTCCCTCGCACTAAAAAGAACCTGAATGATCATGTCTCCGGTTTTCCTCTGAACTTTGTCTGTCTCTCGAACATGCCATGTCCTGTTGCCTTGCCGTTTTGTATATAAAGGAGAGTGTTCTATAATAATATAACTCAGTCGTTTCCAATCTGCCTTTGAGTTCACATCCTCTCTCGGCCCGTCACATTGGTGACCCCGGAAGTCGACTCGCTCCCACCGCCTTCCACCCCCACCCCCTCGCCCCTTCATCGTTGGTACTATGGCGGACTCTACGGCAGTTGGTGCTGCGGCCGCGCCATTCAAACTTTCATCGTTTGCCAGCGGAGAGGCGTTTGCTTGGTTTCAGCGCGCAGAAGTCCAGTTTCGTATCAGGGGCGTGACTCGCTCAACCACCAAAGCGGATTATGTTCTCGCGGCGATACCCGAGGACACCTTCCCAGAAATATCCGACTGGCTTTGTGAACAAGGAGACACCCCAATAGCGTATGACGACCTCAAATCATACCTTCTGCAGCAGTACTCGCCGTCGCCAGCCGCCCGTATAGCAAAGCTTTTTCAGCTCCCGCAACAACCGTTGGGGCACCAAAGGGCTTCGCTTGCCCTCAGGGAAATGACCAGTATCGCTCGCCTTCAACCTGCCGCAGACGGCTCTCCTCGTGAGGTGAACCTACTCCGTGCCCTTTGGATACGCCGTTTACCTGAACCTGTGCGCGCTGCCATACCCGATGTCGATAGTTTACCCATAAAGAACTTGATGACCAAAGCCGACGCCCTTATGGACAGCCACTTCAAGACCTCCATCAACGCCTCCACCCCTGACGACGAGGATGCCTATTCAACGTCAACCGAAGCTGACATGAATGCCGTAGGACATACACACCTACCCCGTGACGTGCCGAAGCGGCGACAAAGCCGCCCACCACCCACCAATCGCTCGCGCCCCAACGAACGACTTCTACAGCCACTTACTACCTCCCATCCGCCGCAGTTTTGCTACTACCACTTCAGATTCGGGGCAACCGCGAAGAAATGTGCCAAAGATAGTCAGTGGCCAAAAAAACGTGTAAGTAGGCCATCACTTGTGGCGGTGGCCTCCCATGTTTCTAATCTTTTCTTTTTACAGGATGCAGGAACGGGCGTGCGATTTTTGGTAGACACGGGTGCTTGTCGTTCTCTTTTGCCAAGGAAACTCTTCAAGGCACAACATAGTCTGTCTACATCTGCCGACGTCCGCTTAGTAGCTGCCAACGGATCTGCGATACCCGCCTACGGTTACGAGAACCTCACATTATCGTTCGGAAACGGTAAATTCAATTGGAAGTTTCTCGTTGCTGACGTCACAATGCCAATCCTCGGTGCGGATTTCCTCTCTCATTTCCACCTTCTGGTCGATGTCGCCCACCGACGATTGGTCAACGCAGACTCGTACTTGTCGACACCTCTTCAACCCGCCCCCTCTAACCTCGCTCTCCACATCAGCGCACCCACGGATGCCTACGCCCACCTCCTCACGTCGTACCCGGAAGTTTTCCGTCCAGAACTTCGCCAAACGCCCACGGTTCCTGCCAAGCACGGTACTTATCACCATATCAAGACGACGGGACCCCCAGTCTTCGCAAAATTCAGACATCTGGCACCGGAACGATTGGCAGCCGCCAAACAGACGTTCGCCGAAATGGAGAAAATGGGCCTTTGCCAAAAGGCCTCCAGCCCATGGTCGTCACCCTTACACATCGTTCTGAAGAAAGACGGCTCCCTCCGTCCGTGCGGGGATTACAGGCGCCTGAACATGCAAACAGAACCGGATCACTACCCCCTCCCAAACATTGCCGATGTAACCTCCTACCTGCACAAAGCAAAGGTTTTCTCTACGCTCGACCTCCTGAAGGGGTATTATCAGGTGCCTATGAACCCAGAAGACATCCCCAAGACCGCCATCACCACTCCGTTTGGCACATACACCTTCAATTACTCCTGTTTTGGCCTTCGTAATGCTGGGGCAACGTTTCAACGTCTCATGGATGGCATCTTAGGGGACCTCCCTTTCTGTGTATGTTATGTGGACGACATACTTGTGTTCTCCTCCTCAAAAGAGGAACACCTCCGTCACCTGCGCATCATGCTCGACCGCCTGCAACAAAACGGCCTTGTAGTCCGGTACGACAAGTGTACCTTTGGCGCCAATGAAGTGTCGTTCTTAGGGCACCGTATCACTCCTGAAGGAGTCCATCCCCTCCCTGAGAAGGTAGCAGCCGTTCAGAATTTCCCCACGCCCTCGACCGTCAAAGCTCTGCAGGAATTCTTGGGCATGATCAACTATTATCACCGTTTTCTGCCAGCCATTGCCGCCACTCTTGCTCCCCTCTATGCCTCCCTCAAGGGCAAGCCAAAGGACTTGAAGTGGGGTCCCCTTCAGGAAGCGGCCTTCTGCAATGCAAAGAAGGCCCTATCAACTGCTGCGGCTCTCACTTTTCCTATCCCACACACCCCTCTCCTTCTCTCCACCGATGCCAGCGACGTCACTATTGGTGCAGTACTCGAGCAGGTGGTCAAAGGCTCGCCCCGCCCATTGGCCTTCTTCAGCAGAAAACTGTCCAAGGCAGAATCGGGTTATTCTACCTTCGATCGAGAATTGCTGGCGGTGCACTTGGCTGTCCGTCACTTTCGCCATTTCTTAGAAGGTACGCCCTTCGTCATTCGCACAGACCACATGCCTCTGGTGCACGCCTTCACTCGACAGTCTGACGCCTGGTCCGCCCGTCAACGCCGACATCTCTCCGCCGTGGCTGAATACAATTGCACCCTCCAATACGTCCCTGGGAAAATGAATCCCGTTGCCGATGCCCTGTCAAGAAACACGTTGGCTGCCGTTCAACTGGGATTGGATTACAACGCCCTGACTGAAGCCCAACGACAGGATCCAGAGTATCAAGCTTGTAGGACATCCTGCACGTCCCTCCGTTGGGAGGATTTTCCCCTCGAAAACTCCAACACCACCCTCCTCTGTGATGTCAGTACTGGTAGACCGCGACCTTGGATTCCAGCTCCCATGCGCCGACAGGTGTTTGATTTCATCCACGGCCTTTCACATCCCTCGTGCCGTTCTACTGCACAGCTGCTGAAGGCAAAGTTCATTTGGCACGGCATTTCTAAGGATGCTAAGGATTGGGTCCGTGCCTGTACTTCTTGCCAAACTTCCAAAGTACATCGACACACGGATTCAGGAGTGGGCACCTTTCCTCAACCTCAGCGTCGTTTCGCACACATTCACGTCGACGTTGTAGGCCCCCTACCCACATCACAAGGACATCGTTACCTGTTTACCGTCATCGACCGCTCCACTCGTTGGCCTGAAGCCATTCCCATGGAAACTGCAACGTCCGCCTCATGTACATCCGCCTTACTCTCTGGATGGATTTCAAGATTCGGTATCCCTGAGCATATTACTTCTGACAGGGGAACCACTTTCACCTCTCAATTATGGACGTCATTAGCGAATCTCCTGGGCATCACCCTACATCAGACAACGGCCTACAACCCCGCTGCCAATGGAATGGTTGAACGTTTTCATCGCACCCTCAAAGCAGCTTTGATGTCCCGCTGCAAGGATTGCAACTGGTTTACTCAGCTTCCCTGGGTCCTCCTTGGACTAAGGACCACTCCTAAAGACGCCCTCGACGTCTCGGCAGCCGAAATGGTGTATGGCGACCCGTTGGTCGTCCCTGCCGAGTTTTTCCTTCTACAACCTCCTCCGACGATCTCCAGCGCATACGTCACGTCGTGGGAAAATTTACTCCGTGCCGCCAGACTTACAAGCCCCCAGCGAAGCATCACATACCAACGGACTTGCACTCTGCAACGCACGTCTTCCTGCGCAACGACACCAGCAAGCCACCGTTAACGCCCCCTTACACGGGACCTTTCCTTGTGATCCGACGCAGTCCGAAAGCATTCCTCCTAAACATTCGGGGCAAAGAAGACTGGGTCTCCATTGATCGTCTAAAACCTGCTTATCTTCTGCCAGATGACCCGCCTACAGTTCGCCTCTCTAGATCAGGGCGCCCTATTTAACATGTACAGTATGTCATTTTTAGGGGGGGAGCCATGTACCAACCGTGTGTCACACAATTGTACATAATTCCTATTGTATATATTATGCTTGTATCTGCGCTCTTCCCTCGCACTAAAAAGAACCTGAATGATCATGTCTCCGTCCGGTTTTCCTCTGAACTTTGTCTGTCTCTCGAACATGCCATGTCCTGTTGCCTTGCCGTTTTGTATATAAAGGAGAGTGTTCTATAATAATATAACTCAGTCGTTTCCAATCTGCCTTTGAGTTCACATCCTCTCTCGGCCCGTCACAATATGTCTTATGATGATTAGAATCTTTTAATGATAATGTTATTTGTAATGATTTTCTAAATTATGTTCTGTAGAAATAAAGAGAGAGAGAGAGAAAGAGAGAGAGAGAGAGAGAGAGAGAGAGAGAGAGAGAGAGAGAGAGAGAGAGAGATTATAGGCACAGACTTATCTTTTCTTGTT
>NC_090746.1:77900108-77917608 GCF_036898095.1 Palaemon carinicauda
ACGTCGATGAGGTGAGTGATGGATCCTTATTATAGATTATAACGTGGTTCATTGTGTTTTAATCGAACCACAAGATGTTTAAACCTTGCTTTTGCTTATTATTTTTTATCATTATTACTAGCTAAGCTACAACTCTAGTTGGAAAAGCATGATGCTCTAAGCCCAAGGGATCTAATAGTGAAAATAGCCCAGTAAGGAAAGGAAATGGGGAATTAAATAAATTACAAGGGAATCAATGAATAACCAAAATAATATATTTTAAGAATAGAAACAATATTAAAATAGATGGAGATATGATCTTCTTGTCAGTTTTCATAAAGACCTGAAGGCTTCTATATATGTAAGAAAAAGGTGTGAGGTTTTGTAGTCTTCTTTCATTAAGATTCATAACAGGTAAGGAATACTGAAAGTAGATTGTTTGCGGATGGTCTTCTTGTCATTTTTATTCAGGCTTGAAGGCTCCTATATATTTCATAAATAGTGTTGGGTTTTAGTCTTCTTTTATTAAGATTCAGACATGGTAGGGAATACTCAAACTACATTGGAAAAACATAATTGACATCTCAATACATTTCAGATGAGGTATAAGATGCTTTCACTACTTATACTAAAAGGCAGGTAATATTATTTTGCATTTAAGGTCAAGCATTTTTAACTTAGGTGTCCTTAAAAGAAATTAAGCATCTCTGTAATGAAATACTCTAAATATGCTTTGAATGACTCGTGCTCTGAAATCTACTATATCTCTATTTATTAGATTCAATGAATAAAGATGGGATAGTTAAACAGTGATCAAATTAAATCATTCTCCATTGCTCTTGAATGATAAGGTATATAAAAATAACTATTTGGTCTACCAAACATTATAAATGCTATGACCTTCCTTCCTTATCTCTAGAACTGTGTCATGCGTCACGTATTCCCTTGGTACAATGTAGATATTACCAAAGGTCCTTCTACCTATCACACTACACTTCTATCATATTGCTGCCCTCCCACTGTAATATTGGGTCATATGGAGCAAAGCTTATTATTCTGAAATGAGTGACAGTCCAAACTATACTTAAGCCTTTTATCAGCTTGGTAATCAATATACCCATCCTACTATAACATTTAATGTTTTATCACCCTTTTACCTCGTACCACTTTACATCACTGTTTCTTTTTCGGATTATCTTAAGGTTCAAATCTAACAAGAATATTTTTTTTTTCAGATGTACAAAAAACATGGAGGTTCAACATTTTGCGGTTTATATGAATTCTTCAAACCATTGTTGATGATTGGTGATCCAGAACTTGCCAAACTGATTCTCATAAAAGATTTTGACCATTTCGTGGACCGAAGAAACTTCACCTTTACTACAGATACAGATGATGTAGCAAACCATTTCTTGACTAATGCCACTGGAAGCCACTGGAAAGGAATTCGTTCTGTTCTGTCACCTAGTTTTACATCTGGAAGAATGAAAGGGATGTTTCCACTGGTGGCTGACAAGGCGGAAAAACTCGTAGATTACCTCAAGAAGCAAAGGAAAGAGAAAGATTCTTCGACTTTCTTACTGAAGAAGACATTTGGTCTTTATACATTAGAAGTAATAGCTTCGTGTGCTTTCGGAATGGAATCAGGGACCATGGACAATGAAGATTCCATTTTCAATCAGAAAGTGGCTGCGCTCGTCAATGTACGCCCTCTTCGCTTGATGAAGCTTATGTTGTTCTTTTTTGCTCCCAAATTCTGCCAACTATTAGGGTTGACATTTGTTCAGGAGGAGATGTTCTTCTTCGTGGATGTCGTCAAAGAGGCCATAGCTCAGCGGGAAGCTGGTCTGTATCGTGGGGATTTCCTTGACTTGATGTTGGAAGCGCGTGAAAATCTAGAAGACCCAACATCAAAGACTCCAAAATATCGTAAGTAACTATTTTGGTCCAGTCTTTTCCTATACTATTATAAGGAGGAGTAGTTTCCCTAAAACTAGGGATATATACGTTACCTTTAATGTGTGTGCCCCGTTGCCGAAACTAAAATAAAAAACAATCTCCACGAATTTTAGCCATATTTATAATAGAATAATCTAGTCTGTGAATAATCGGCAATCATTTGCTGACCCCGCCGATTAATCTCCTATAGAACGCTGATTGATTTACCAAATGCTGACTGATCTCCTATTGACGCTGACTGATCTCCTATTGAACCCCGACTGATCTCCTATCTAACCCAACTGATCTCCTATCGAATACCAATTGATCTATCGAGCGCCGACTGATATCCTATCGAATGCTGACTGATCTATCGAGCGCCGACTGATTTCCTATCGAATGCTGACTGATCTATTGAACGCCGACTGATCTATTGAATGTCAACTGATTCTCTATCAAATGCTAACTGATCTCCTAACGAACACCAACTGAACTTCAGATAGTTAGGAATTACAATTTTGTCTGTTAGTGCAGCCCAAGACATAATAGTTTTTCTCAGATTTTGCGATGAGGCAAGCTTAAAATCTTTTACGTCTATTACTATATATTGGTCTATCAACGTTCACTCTACTATGTCTGTTGTAGGCCCAGTATCCTTCTAAAGATAGATACAACATATGACTCATACTGAAGAAAACATCATGATTGTATCCTGTCGACTCAAGCTTTTTTTTTTTTTTTTTCACAGCAATTGATCCAGTATCCTTCGATGATTATTTTTTTCTCTGAATTAGATTCTCTTGTAACCTTGACTGACTTGTTATTAGCCCTTCACTAATTCTCAATGATTAGTTTATTTCATAACCATCCTACTTTTATGCAGACTCGACTTTTTCAATCCCTACCTCGAATTACAGTGTCAAAATATGACAGCTTTTTGTATAATCTTATTTACCTACTGAGGACTGGTCAAACCTTTATACTGGTTATTGCTAGCTTTAAAATCTAGTTCTTTTCTTTGGCGAGCCTAACTTTGCCCGATAATTGTTGCCTAATACACTTTCAATTTGTTAATATAAGATTATATGGTCTTTAAGGTTAACGTAATCATTTTATTTGGATAGTTCTCTTCATGAAAGCAGAAGTTTTGTAGCATTTCTGGTCCACGACGACCACACTCATTCTTTTTCCAACAGCAGATATCGCCTTTCAATTTTAAGGCAATAAATATGGTATTCATTATCATACTGGCACCCTTTGTACCTAATTCTTCCACGTTCTAGTTCTTAATGACTTCTCGTCCGAACTTCAATATCTCAGTTTCTTCCTTCTTCTCTTCTACATAATCTATGGTGTCCTCTTCTTTTTAAGCCTGATTATGAACGAAAAAATTCAAATGCCCATCATGATTATTTTCTCTGATTTGTTTAATCCTTCCTCCGCAGCACTTACTGAGATCATAGTTGCCAGCTTAGTTTAGTACTAGATTATTTTCTGTGACTTTTTTATATTTTCTCTGTAGTGCTTACTGAGAGCATTCGTGCTAACTTCATACTAAATTATTTTCTCTGACTTTTAAATTTTTCCTCCGTTTTTCTTCTGTAGATCACTCTTGACAACTCAGTACCAGATTATTTTTGGTGACTTTTCAATTTTCTCTCTGTATGGCTTACTGAGAAGATGATTCTTGCCAACGAAATTACAAAATTATTTCCTCTGACTTTTCAATCTTTCCAACTCAGTATGAGATTATTTTCGCTGACTTTTCAATCTTTCCTCTGTAACGCTTACTGGGGAGATCATTCTTGCCCACTCAGTACTAGATTATTTTTTTTTCTCAATTTTTCCTCTGTATGGCTTACTGAGAAGATAATTCTCGCCAACTGAGTACTAGATGGTTGTTTTTCAGATTTTTCAATCTTTCCTATGTAACGCTTACTGAGATAATTCTTACCAACTCAGCTCTAGACAATTTTTTTTTTTTTTTTTTTTTTTTTTTTATTTTGTTGCCAGCTTAGTACTAGATTTTTTTTCTGAATTTTAAATCTTTCTTCTATAGCACTTACTAAGAATATAATTCTTGCCAACTCAGTACTAGATTATTTTCTCTGACTTTGTAATTTTTCCTAAGCAGTATTAGATTATTTTCTCCAATTTTACAATCTCATCCGTAGAGTTTACTGAGAAGATTACTGTTGTCAACTTGGTACGAAATTTTTTTCTGACTTTTCAATCTTTCCTCCGTAGCACTTACTGAGATGATCATTGTTGCCAACTCAGTACTCTTCATCCTGGCTGGTTTTGACACTACAGCAACTACACTCTCGTTTGTTGCATTCTTGTTGGCGAAGAACCCTGAAGCACAAGAGAAACTTCGAGAAGAGCTGAGGGGATTAATTAAAGAACATGGGGAACTCAATTACCAAGGAATCATGGGAGCCAAGTACCTGGAGGCTTGTTTCTCAGGTAACGATGCATTTTTGTTTCCTATATCTTTACAAGAGCCATTTTTTTTTACTGATTATATGATTCTAATGAATATCCTATTTCAAATATATAAATCACCTAATGAAATCACTTGGAGAAATATTGCTTCTATAGACAAACATGGATAATCTATTAAAGAAATGAAATTTTTCAGCAATATGAAACGAACTGAACTCTCTGTATCTTTTACAGAAACTTTAAGACTGTACAGTCCTGCACATGTAACAGAGCGTCAGTGTACAAAAGAATACAAGTAAGTCATGAAGATTGGGATCTCACTTTTAGTTTTTAACCCTTTCACTGCCAGTTGTAAACTCAACCAAACTTCTGATGTAGCAAAATCTTTCAAGACTACACAAACCATAGCTTGTTGATATTTATTGAAGAGATCTCATTAAGACCTTTCCAATGAATACCAACTTTCTATGGTTTGGGTGATTTTAAGGGGTGTTTCCCTGTTTCAAATTTTGACTAAGTTGCCAGTGAAAGTGAAAGAGTTAATATACCACCGACCCCTCTTCTTTTCAGCCTTTGAGATTTAGTATTTTTTCTAATTGTACAGTACCAGGGTGCTTATTGGCCTCCAAAGACCTAATGATTGGTTATATGGTTATCTATAGATCAATTAATTCTCACAAGATTTCAGAGAATATTTTTGATACAAAGCTCATACATTAGTTAAGTGGTTTTCAGAGTCTTGCTTATAAAAAAAAGTTAGATTGTATGGTTTCATATTAATATATTTACAAAATCATGCTGTTAATATGCGTATTGAATTCAATGCCATACTTTATTCCGGTAAGCAGTAAAAATTACCAACTGTTTGTTGATTAGAAAAGTAGTTTATGTTATATTTTTCTTCATTGCGGAAGTGTTTCTCTGGCATATTTCAATAACCTTACCAAGAATCTGTTACATAATATCAATATTTGATTTACCAAATAGCCCATGTCGGAAAAGAACGAAGCAAAGAGTAAACTATAAAAAATAACTACAGCAAATTGATATATCTTGATAAAGAAAAAATGTTAAGAAGATAAGTAATGCATAAGCAATGAGAACCATTTTCACTAAGTGGGATCTTCTTAAAAGTTCCACTAATTCTACTATTTGATTAAGAAAATCTCCTCCACAATCTAACCACAGCCAGAATAAAAACTTCAATAGGATACATTGTATCATTAACATATAATTTTCCCCCTTTTCTCCCAACAGATTACCAGGAACAGAATTAGTCATCCCTCGTGAAATGGTTGTTTCCATACCCATCCACAGCATCCATCATGACGAGAGATTTTGGCCAGAGCCCGAAGAGTTTCGCCCGGAGAGATTTCTACCTGAGAATAAAGACGATATAAAGACTGGTACCTACTTACCCTTCGGTCTTGGACCGAGGAACTGTATCGGTGAGTTTCAAGTTCTTGTTGATGTCATTACTATTATCATTATAACTACTGGTTAAGGTACTTGGAAAAGCAAGGTGTTACAAACCCAAGGGCTCCGACAGGGAAAATAGTCTAGTGATTAAAGGAAATAATGAAATAAATAGTTATTATTATTATTATTATTATTATTATTATTATTATTATTATTATTATTATTATTATTATTATTATTATTATTATTATTATTATTATTGTTGTTGTTTTTGTTGTTGTTGTTGTTGTTGTTGTTGTTGTTATTATTACCAACTAAACTACAACTTTAGTATGAAAAGCAGGCTTCTACTAGCCAAGAGGTCAAACAGGGGAAATAGCTCCGTAAGTAAAGGAAATAAGGAAATAAATAAACTACACGTAAGAAGTGATGAATAAAAAATATCACTTATATCTTTAGATCTTTTTAAGAGAATAAGTTAATCAGCAACTATAGCTTGTGCAACTATAACTAACGAGTTAGATACGCTGTATCAAGACGAATTTATGGTTCTAATTTATATAAGCTAGTCTCTACACGGGCTCTTCCTCCAACAGCAGCCCAGATTTGGGAAATTAAAGGATCTCCAGAAAATTAACAGGGACGATAATAATGATATTAGTAATTGCATAAACCTACGAAAAGTGTCCATGGCTAATTTGTGAAGAGGCTTTAGGTATGACTTTGATAGGAAGAGTTTAAGATTATTACAACAAAATTGACAGATGTCAGCAGGAACTTGAAGATTAAATAGTCAAAGGAATAATTATAAAGAAATGAAAGACATCACATTATACGAATTATGTGTAGAATTATGTGTGATGCCTTAGATCACATCTACAAAACATAAAACTTATTGTTAATAAAATACTCAATGTTCATTGATAAATATTTTAGATTTTAATGTCGTAAATAATAATTTTTGGAGTTTTCCACCCACAGAGCCAGCCCCACGGCACTTTTAATTGAAAATAGGGGAAAAGTCAAAATCCTCATATAGGCTTTGTAATTATACCAGATTTTTTAAACATGCGCGGACAATAAATACCTCTTAAAGTGACTGGCAAATATGGCAATATTTCAAAAAATTCATTACTTATATATATATATATATATATATATATATATATATATATATATATATATATATATATGTATATATATATATGTATATATATATATATGTATATATATATATATATATATATATATATATACACATATATATAATATATATATATATATATATATATATATATATATATATATATATATATATATACATATATATGTATATATATATATATATATGTGTATATATATATATATATATATATATATATATATATATATATATATATATATATATATAAACAGACTGATTTACTGTCAAATGATTATAGTTTCATTAGTAATCACATAGTGATTACATTTTTTAAACTAATCTAGTAAAATACTCTTTGATAATCTCTAGATTATTAAAGTAAGTAGCAAAGCTATTTAATAGTTTTATTCCTATAATGATTCTCTTTAATATTAGTACCGAAGTTAGATTTTAATTACCTTTTTCATCATATCAAAATACTATATATCTAGGAATCACTAATGAGATACCAGTCAGAATTACTAAACAATTCTAGGATTTTACATTAAATTCTGAAACTCAACAAGAAATGCAGCTATTTTTAACCCAATGATGGACAAATGCCTCAGCATGTCCTTAGTCATGTCTAGGATTTGGCCATGTTCATTACCACGCTGGATACTGCAGATTGGTGATAGTAGGAAACTTTTTAGTCTGATCGCTCACAACAAAACAAACTAGTATTGGTGGCCCTGGCTAGTACAGCTTTGCTTATAATGGCGATACACAGATCCTCTCACCACATTAAGGTATCCCCACCCGGAAAGGTACCTGAAAAGTATGTTTCAGTGACTTATAAAGTTGATTCTGCTTTCTTCCTCAGGAATGCGATTTGCTCAAATGGAAGCGAAGTTGATCATCGCCAAAATCCTCTTGAACTTCGAACTGAGTTGTGCACCTGGTTTTGAGCAGATGCAGTTCAACACTGATCCAGGAATCATGAGGCCTTCTAATGAGTTTGAGGTGGCTTTTAAGCCCCTTGTGCAGTCTGAATAAACGCATGGGTATCCGAACTACCATAGATAGTCTGAACAACAGCCTTTGATGACTTCTTCAAATGATCTGGACATGAGACTTGTGTTTCTTTGGATAACCTGAACAAGAGACCTCAGTTCTTTTTACATTGCCTGACTCAATGACTTTAAATCCATTGCTTTGTCCGAACAAAAGGCTTTAAGCCCTTTGCGATGGCTGAATTAAAGTGTTCAAATCATTTGCATTGTTTGAGCAAAATGCTTCAATCTCTTTTCACTGTCTGAATTTAAGCCTTCAAAACCCTTTCTTTATCTGAAAAAAAAAGAGGAATGAATGAATGAACTATAATCACAAAGACTGATGGTGAGCAGAAACCTTGGTGCCCTTAAATAGCCCAGACCAGAAGATAGGGAAAAGAATGTGGAACTAAGGAAGCGTGTGACTAGTTCGTGGAAAAAAAGCAACGAAATGTTAAAGAAATGAAGATCATAAAATAGAAAAAAAAAAAGATGGATACTGTGTCAGTTTCCTTCTGGTTTTTAAAACATGGACGATAAAAAAAGTCAATATTATTATAACCTTTACCGTTGTTATTTTCTAATGCATTATATATCCAAAATATGAAAAATATGCATTTTCAGGTATAGATTTAGAGCATTTTGCAAATTTTTCAAATGAATAGAGAAGTTTGTCACTTCTGGCATCAATGATTCTGTAAATGTATGTAAACCAAAAATCAAATGCTGTGATCTAACTACTATATAAGCTTGAATATACAATCCTTACCTAAAGATAGTTTACGTTTTTTTATCTATTACTTTGTTTTAAACATTAAATGCAATATGTTTACATGTTTGAAGAAGTATACTCAATATATTTATAGAATTTAAGCCAAATGGTCCGGCTCCGGGATCTTAGAGGAAATACAAAGACAAGATGAAGTAGAAGTCATAATAAGTTAACTTTTTTTTTTCTTTTTACTTTAGGCAGAATTTAAAACATCCTTGGCAGAAATTTTTCTCTCCACAGAGCCCTTCTTTCTGAAAAAGTATTATTTCACACATTTCAATTACAAAAGTAAATATATTGTTATTATTAGCTAAGCTACAGCCCTAGTTGGAAAAGCAAGATGTTATAAGCCTAAAGGTTCCAACATGGATGAATAGCCCAGTGAGGAAAGGAAATAAGATAATAATTAATAGTCCAGTCAAATTAGGAAAAAAAATGAAAAAATTCATAACAAGCTGAAAATTGGAGAATGTTTTCTACAGACAATTAGAAAAAAACCTCTCAAAAGTCCTCATCCGTCCACCCTGAGCTTCGTCCGCCATCTTGGAAAATGGCCGCCAAATTTCAGTTTTTCGCTATTTCCATGGAAACCATTGATCTTAGGAAAATAACTGCCCAATACATTATTGTTCACCATAATATTTTCTACAAAAGATGTTCAATGCATATTTTGGCTATGAATGATATTTTTAATGATATTCTCGGTTTTGTAACCATATTAAATTGTGTGAGCATGCCCATGTGAATTTATTCACTTGCTTTTGATCTGATACTTGGCTTTTTTTTTATGCACTATAGTATTTTCTAAATGGTTATCCTTTTAGTTTTGTTTTCATTTCAGAATATACATTAAAAATGGAAGGAACCACAGATCAAAGTGAATTGTGTGTACTTTGCGAAGAACGCTTAATAGAAAGTGAAAATGTTTGTGTTAAGAAAGGTATGTCGACACTAGTTGAAGCAAGTAAGAAAAGAGGAGATGATAAGTGGCAAAAGTGGGTTAATTTATCAACTATTCAAGTACACATAAAATGAAGAAAAGACTATACTAGAGAAAAGAGTATAAAAGCAGCTTATAAAAAAAGATACAACTGACCAGGAGGAAACAGGGTCAGGTACCTATTAAACTGAAATTTAGATCAAAAGAAACTGTGTTTGATTTCAAGAAAAAGTATATTTTGTTTTCAAGAGTTCCTGTTGATATAACTCTTCTGTTCCAAAGAATAATACATACATTATACACTAGTACTGCTGATCTGCATGATTATTTTCAATACGAGCTTGCCCCAATGCCACCTGCATTATTTAATGAATAGGGCATGAGAAAGACCAACAAAGCTGCAATGTATAGTGTGTGTTCAATGATAAGAGTACTAGTACATTTCAGTATCTGGATGAAGAAGTTTTCATTGTAGATGGAGGTTTTCTACTTCATCGTGTTGTGTGGTCATCACATATTCAAGGACTCACTTATGATGAGGTCTATGAGGCATACATCTCATACATCAAACAGTATTACCACACAAAGGCAGTCATTGTGTTTGATGGATACGGTGACTCAAAATCTAGTACAAAGTATGCAGAGACACAACGCAGATCACGCACATTGCAAACTACTGATACGATTTTTTACCCCAACACCAAAGTATGCATTAGTCAAGAAAAAATCCTATCAAATGAGCATGACAAATCGTGATTTATGAGCCAGTTGTCCTGAAAACTAGCTGAAAATGGTATCTCAGTGAAACAAGCACCTGATGATGCAGATTTATTAATTATATAGACAGCTATACGAGTGTGTTTGAACTCTGAGAGCACCATCGCTGTTGTTGGAGAAAATGTTGACCTTCTTATACTTCTGACTGCACTGACACCAGAAAGCAGAAATATTACTTTCTTGAAACCTGGTCGGGGAAAAGTGCCTGCCCGACACTACAATTCTTCTGATCTACAAGCTTCACTTGGTTCACTACAGGATTACATTCTTTTCATTCATGCTGCCAGTGGGTGTGACACAGTTTCGTCTCTCTTCGAACAAGGGAAGCTTAAACTATTCAGACTTTTACAGAACAAAGAAAGACTAAGAAAGCATGTAGATATATTTAATAGTAAGACATCAACACAGAAATCAGTGGCTGATGCAGGAGAGAAGTTACTTATTGCCCTATATGGAGGTCCTGATGAAGAATTTGAGCTAAATTCATTTCGATTGAAGTGCGTTGTAAAAGGCAAGTAAAACTTGAAAGACTTCCCCAAGAGCAGAAGCATCAAAACATTTTCTTCGTGTGTACCATCAGGTTCAACTATGGCAGAGCAATCCACTACCGCCTGAGCAGATGGATAAAAGGCACTGATGGCTTGGTTCTTGTCACCACAGAATTACCACCCGCACCTGAGAAGTTACTACATTTGATATCATGCACATGCACAAAGAACTGTGTACGGAACTGCAGCTGTGTAAAAGGGGGTCTAAAATGTTCCATCGTATGTGTATGTTGTCGAAGGGTTTCTTGCTCAAACTCTATAATCCAATCCGAGGAAGAACTAATGGATAAACTGGAGACTCCCTCACGTGATACTGATGAAAGTGACAATGAAGATCATGAAGAATCTGTTGCACCAGAAGAAATATGTTATGCAAACCAACAGGAAATTAGCTGTGAAGAACTAGTCAATAATTCAGGTACGGCAAAATCAAGTGTTTTACCATCTACTTCTACTTCAGTGGAGCCGCTAGAGCGTCCAAGGAAATCGTTAAGATCACAGATTTAGTGTAAGAAATTGTATATGTGACAAGGAGAATATCAAGATGGTTGTGGATTAGGCCTAAAGGGAAAACCACATTAAAAAATAACGCGCCTACTTACTTTACCTCATGGGTGGTGTGGAAAAAAAGTACGAATTTAAAATATTGTGCTCCCAAAAACTTGATATAGCTTGCAAATTATCACTTGTAGAGTACATATGCATGAGAGCTTTTGTATAGAGAATTTGGTGAGCTTTAATAATGTACTGGGTAGTTATTTTCGTCAGACTAACCGTTTTCATGAAAAAAGCAAAAAAAGGAAATTTGGCCGCCATTTTCCAAGATGGCCGACAAAGCTCAAGGTGGATCAATGGGGACTTTTGATATGTTATTTCTAAGTGTCTAAAGAAGTCATGTGCAAAATTTCAGCTTATGATTTTTTTCATTTATTTCACTAAAATATGACTAAAATGACTGGACTATAAACTATATATGAGAAATAATGAATAAAGTATATGAAATACCCGAAGTTTAGTAACGTTAAAACAGATATAGCATATAATAACCTATTCAAAATAACAATCATTGGCTGCAAGTTTGAATATCTGAAGTTCAACCGATTCAACTTACTGAATAGGTGGATTATTGCAAAATCAGGTCACAGTTGGAATAAATCTTCTAGAAAATAAATGAACTATTTCACACATTTTTATAAGAAAAATAAGAAAAATAATACATCGTCCTTTCTGGGATGTATTATTTCACACAAAATAATTACATAAAAGAAAAAAATATTTAAAATTCTAGAAACCAAAAACACGAAAAGTATTGGGAATTTGTAACCTTTCAGCATAAGGAGTTGATTAAAAGACATCTATAGAAGTGATATTTTTTTTATTTATTCGGGAATATTATCACAAACGCTTTTGTGCTTCTAAAACATGATGGAATCACTCGTGTCTTGACAAGAGAACAGAAAAAGGCCAAGCTTAGATTGCTAACAAATGGTACGTATCTAGTAGAGTTACAAAAATATAATCCTTTTTATCAAGCGGTAAAGAAAATAAGAGGGAAGAATAACACAGTGGTTTATATATATATAAAAAAAAAAAAAAACATTTCGACATTTAGAAATTACGGCCTTTATATTCTAGCTCGTCTTTCATAGAGCGGTGATTTACACGCACCAATCATTTGGGGCAATTTGTAACACTTCGTGAGATTAAATTAAAAAAAAAATCCATCCAACAGTTCTTTAGAAAGTTCACTAACATCTTAAAATAAAACTTACCAAAGAGAAGGAAGCTTCAGTAGAGATATGAAGCTTTTAATTCAACAATACAGAAATCTTTGTTGCTATGTTTCAAACACACATCACGCACACTGAAGGGAGGCCATGTAACATACATTGCCTACGTACACACACGCAAAACGGACACAGACACACGCACGCACACTTTCTGTTTCTGGTCCGGTGAAATTGACAATCATAAATAGATAGGGATGAAGACAGAGGTTTTTGTTTTTCAGAGTCTTTGCGGTCTTAAGATTTTGCTCGAAATTAATAACCCCAATGAATTGGGTGAGGGGGGAAAGGGGGTCGTTGAAGTAGGGGGTGTTGATGTGGGAGGGGGTTGCTGAAGATAAATAATGAATAAGTAAATAGAAAATACTTGGGGAAAATAACACATTTGCAATGAAATCATAAGGAAAAACTCTTAAAACTATAATCTAAATTCTGCAAAGATAATCATTTGTCCAAAACATAATCTTGTAGACTTATTGTTCTTTGTAAACAAAAATATTTCCAAGAAATAAGAGAAAAAACTAATAAAATTACTTTAACTCTAGAGCTAGCATAGTATCTTATAAACAACTCGATATTGGGATGCTGTGAAAAATAAATAAATATCATTAGATCTCTCTTTTCATATACTTATATATTTAACTAATGGAAGACCTGTTTGCTTGACATACAATATGTATGTGCATATACTGTATGTATATATATAATATACATACATATATATATATATATATATATATATATATATATATATATATATATATATATATATGTATATATATATATATATATATATATATATACTGTATATATATATATATATATATATATATATATATATATATATATATATATATATATATATATATATATATATATAGGTAAATATACCGCATATACATATACAGATATATGCTCTTCACTCCTACACTTATACATATATAAGTTGATGCCGAGAAATTATAATAAAATCTACCGATCTAGGATTAGTCAAACTAATAAAATTCCTTTCGTAAGATTTAATCAACAATAATATTCTGGATACGTTAATCATCAAGACTAACTATGGATGCATCTATTCAAGCTGGAGCATTTGGAAGGAGACAGGAATAGATCGCAAAACGAACTGTTATCTAACAGACTGCGAAATAGGGACGTTTCCAATAAGACTGTGAGGCAGGTATGCTTCCAATAGGCTACCACATCCTTAAACACTTGAGAGGGGACAGGTAAGCAATGGAGGGTATGCGTTGTAAAATAATGATATATAACTTGAAAATACTTGCAAGCAGTAAAATATTCATGGGTGATTTCAATTACTTTTTTTGCAAATGTGTGCAAGGGTTCCTTAAGAGAGGTATTTCTGAAAGAGACTCTACTACCAATATATTCTTTGTATTAAAACATCTGACGTTTTTATAGTGATCCACTACCAAGATATAATCTTTTTAGACTGATTTTTTAATAGAACAACAAATTCTAAGAATATACTATAATACTCAAAAATCATGTAGAGTTTCATCATATATGTTCCCTTGAATAGAATTTTCGTGTTCCACGATAAATGAGTTCAAAGTTTATCAAATTTCTTGTGCAAATAACCATTAGGCATGAAAACGCTCAAAGAATTCAAAAAGTTTACCATATTGCCGAAAACTGTAACCATGTCTGATGAACAAAACTCAACTACTGATAGTTTACCACTGGAGTTAAAGATTTTACCATCTTTCATAAACAAATCTTAGCTGTTGTTATTCTACTGCTAAGTAAATCAGAAGAGTTTATCATATTTCTAAGAATTATAACGATTTTATTCGACCAAATCTCTACTTTTAGTAACCAGGTATATGTTAGCTTGGAACTCTCTATAAGGAATCCTCCCAGACGTCTCTAATCCTTTCTTTTCAACTTTACGGAAGTAACTTAAGCAGACTACTAAAAAAAACTCTAGAATCTTTCCCAATTAGTGACTGATAAAAACAAGAAATTGTTAACAAAAAGCCTCGTGCTGGCTGACTGCCTTTTCCCCCCACTCGAAGTGTGGCAGGGATCTTTCAAGATTTGGACAATAGACAGGAAGGTTTAGTACAGACTGTCAGGAAGCAGCACACCATTTTACAAGAGGTACGAAACGACTTCTTATTCAATGCAAAGTCTAATTTACCCTGAATCATATTAACAAGCTTTAAATTCTCATAAACAAAACATATCATCAAATATTTCCCAAGACCCTTTATACAAAATGAGTACTGATTCCTTACGTCTGCATAAGTATATAAAACAAAAAGCAAACTACGAGCGAAGACATTTCCATGATAGCTTCACCAGGTCACTGATTTCAGGCTTGAGAGGTTTCGCATAAATAATTTAAGAAAATAATTCATTTTACCATTTGTCTTGGTATTTGAAATAGTCCGGGATTCTTCTGTAATCAGTGAGCTTCTGTGATACTATCTTGAATTTTTTCTGTACAGTATATACAGTAACAGACCACCTTGCACCCTAAAACAAGCAATGCCAGAGGAACCTAAAGGTATCATATAACTAAAATACCTGTATATATTATCTATAGGAAGATGAAAGTTAACAACTCTGATGTAAATAAGATATCATGAACAATAATAGCAATCACATCAATGTGTGTGATTTTATATGAAAAAGCATGGAACATTATATAATGACAAATCATCAGTTGTAAATGCTGTATATGGGGATATAAGCTTCCTTTGGGGCCAAGTGGTTGTTGATAAAAGGCATACAAGTGACAGATTTGCAAGAAATAACCATAATCAATGTAATACACTTCATTGGTAATTTCAGAATAAATTTTCTTATCTTAATGTTCCAAAACAATGCTTGTGTTAGTGCTATTCTTGTAAACGAAGGTACTATGTACGGCATTCAAATGCACCTGGGCTCGGTGGCATTAACCCCAGGTAATGCAAGATGGGGTTCCAGCGGCCTGGTCTATCCTGAAGGTTTCCCCTTCTGCACAAGGTCCCTGCAAGAAATGCTGGTAACAGTTCCCATCCTGACTCCAGTAGTGGGTAGCCATGCCTGCATGGCAGTCACAAGATAAGCGATGGGTGTTAGGATCTTCAACAACCAACTGACCTTCTGGGCAGGGGCCACGCGTATGGCGTTCATAGCAAGTAGCAGATTCTTCATGCAGAACATGAGAGGTGAAGCAGTTGCATTCAGTCTTCATTGAGGTTTGGTTAAAGCTGAAGTACATACCAGATGGACAGGGACCAATTGAGTGCTGCTCATAGCAGGAGTTATCTTCAGCCCAGAAGTAAGGTGTCCAATCCTTACGGCAGTGGCAGCCTGGTTCGCCAGTATTAGGATCAAGGTAGAACAGCTGACCGGCTGGGCAGGGACCACGAGAATACTGGCGATAACAGCGCTGATCAGGAGTCCAGTAGAACCAGTTATCAAAGCGTGTGCACTGGGTCTTGGGCTTGCAAACAGCAACGCCAGGCTGGGAGAAAACAAGCCAGTCTCCATGCTCACAAGGTCCTCGGGAATAGGGTTCAAAGCAGTGCCCATCGGCAGTAGTTACATTTCCAGGCAAGCATTTGCATTCCGTCTTAAGGGCATCGAGGTTACGCAAATAACAGTTGATTCCATCGTCACAAGCGGTTTGGTCACAGGGACCAGCTGTGTTCAGTTCGTAGCATGAACCATCATCCTCCAGCATGTATCCGTCGCGGCATTCACAGACTGGCTCCAGCGTCCTGTAATCGAACTTCAGCAAGTGACCCTTTGGGCAAGGACCCTGCTCATATAGAGGATAGCAACGTCCATCAGCACGGAAGTAGTGCATGACCAATTCTGACGAACAGGAACAGAAACCAGCTCCTGCGGGTGTCCTTCCCATGAAGAGCTCACCAACCTTGCACGGGCCTTGGGTGTACTCCTGGTAACAGGCGCCATCTGTCCATCTTGCCCAGAACCCAGGGCACCTGAAATAAATGAGAGGTCTTAGTAAAGTAGAATTTTACCAAGTTATCATAAAGATGATAATCATAATAATAATGATTATAAATATATACTTGAAGTTTTCTTTTCTTTAGATTTATTAATTTTAGCAGTGAACAGAACTGGTAAGAGTTTATGGAAGAATATAAAAAGTTATATCCTAGTAATTTTAACCTTCCATCGTCAGGCAAGTATTTCATGCACTATAATCATTGGAAATTAAATTCTAATCATACAAGAACTAATCAGACTTCAGTCTCGAAACAGAAGTGTCTTTGAAAATAAACGGAGAATATTTTTATTTGTAGAGCCTTTTGTTCCCTTAAATCGCTAGCAGACGAATACTCAAGCGAGCCAACTTCATATATAGATAAATGTGTTTTTAATCTTGATATTATGCAATTTTTGTTAACATCATGAATGAGCTATGTAATAAATCTTTTAAAGGGTTAGATTTTTTAACTTAACTTATTATCAATGCAATAAATGAAAAATTTCAAACACTATTTGAGTTCCATTGGGGAACAAGAAGCATACATGAATATTTCAGAATGATCAAGTCCCTGTTGACCTGAGATAACCGAAGCAAAGCACCCTGAGTGCAATTAAATGAACGTTGACCTCAAGCGAAAGTATCCCTAATCAAAGAGTAATCACATCATTAGATTAGGTAACCTCACGCCTACTGACCTGCATTCAGCGTGACCCGTTTCGTTAGCCACGAGCTGTTGACCTTGCC
>NC_090746.1:77920108-77922608 GCF_036898095.1 Palaemon carinicauda
CCTTATTGACAGGAACACAACCTATTCTCTTATATATATATATATATATATACTGTATATATATATATATATATATATAAATATATATATATATATATATAAATATATATATATATATATATATATATATATATATATATATATATATATATATGTATATATATATACAGTATATATATATATATACTGTATATATATATATATAAATATATATATATATATATATATATATATATGTATATATATATACAGTATATATATATATATATATATATATATATATATATATATATATATATATATATATATATATAGACTGCCTATTTAAAGGAGGTGATATTATCAGCCCATTAAGTTAGACTATAAACTTCTATTTTTCTTCTGTGTTCAGGCAGGATTACACTAAACAGCTGATCTTAGTCTCCTAACCAACAAAAAATATCGATATAAAATAGATTCCATCAAAAGTACTACTTCTTTTAGTTCACCTTTCTCAAGTTCAATTACATATGTTCAGTTGAATTCAGTTTCTATCTTGCAAATCTATTCACAAACTTCTATCATAATGGAAGGATAGCAAAAGATATACATGCCTTAAAATCAATTGACTTTGTATTTATCGGCTCAGCAGAAGTTAATGCCAATGATATCTTCATATTTTTCTTTATATTTCTTTTCTTCAGTGCTAAGGCCAATGAGAAAATCCACTTGAAGCAAAACCTTAACCTAAGGGACAGGATACTTGGTGACCTATTTTAATGTATGGTAGAGGTGACGACACCAAAATTTAGCCAATGGGACTGAGACTTGACCCCCCAAATTTCCCAATAAGGAAGGGTATTAACTTTCCAACTTAGTTTGTCTTATGAGATATAGAGAGAAAGAACTACGTGTGTTAAAGACGAGAAAAATGGATTCAATCCAGAAAGATTCAACACACTCAGCCTATGATGGATGAAAAGACGAATTAGCTAGGGAAAATAAATGCTACAAGATAATGCCATTGCGAAACAGAACTCGACCCAACTGTTGGAAAAAGAAAATAAACCTTTCAACCAAAAAGAGTTTTGATCATCGGTAAATAATAAAAGTATTACAGTAAAAAATACTAAGAATTATAGGCTCACAATTACAGTAAATTCTCTCTCTCTCTCTCTCTCTCTCTCTCTCTCTCTCTCTCTCTCTCTCTCGTTATGGCTATATTATTGTTATCGATATTATTCATAAACTTTTCATGCTCTGATTTTGCCATATTTTGAAGACACTGAAAAGAGAAAAAGAAAGATAGACCTTAGCTCATTACTCTCTGAAGGGTGACAATCATATTTCGCAACACAGAATTTTAGTTATTCGTTCTCACTCGAGACTAAGCAGGTTTGCTGTTATTATTCAATACTTGCAACAATAACAACAAATGCAACTGTTTCTAGTCCACTGCAGGACAAAGCCCTCAGACATATCCTTAGTCATCTCTGAAGCTTGGCCATTTTTATCACCACGCTGGCCATTACTGGATTGGTGATGGTGGGAGACTTTTATTTGATCGCTTACATCAAACCAGCCTTGTAGGGGTGGCCAGGACTAGAGCACCTTTGCTGTTCATTACAATACACGAATCCTTTCACCACTCATTACATGAACACATACATAGACACGAGTAATCGTATAGCAGATATCTAATCAAAGAATAATTGGTATGAAACTCCAATGATAAAAATATATACTATTTCATACTCACTCTAATATTAAGTTGATTGTGATTGGGTGAAACTTTCCACTTCAAATCCTCTTCAAAACCCACGTTAATCAACCTAATAAATATTATTTATTTATTTATTTTTAAAGTTAATGGTTTTATTTATCTAAATCAAGTCGTTTCCGTTTTCGGTAACAAAAGTCGATTTGTTCGGTTCACTTATGTCACTGCTTTAGACACCAATATTTCAATATTATTAGCGACGTTCTTGTTATTTCATTAATAAGCTCTTTAAGATCCCTTAGTCATTGTCATCTGATTCAACGTCTGGTTCTTCCTTCACCAAAGCAAAAGTAAAGTCATTTAATTTTCTTCAATTAACTTGCTGTTGTTTGAGATTCCAATATATCAACACTATTAGTGACGGTCTTGTTATTTCACTAATAAATTATTTCAAAATCACTTAATCAATGTCTTATAATTCAGCATCTAATTCTTCCTCCAACAAAAGTACTACTATGTAAATTCTTCTTTTAATTAACTTGATTATCCGTCTTTCATTTCCAAAGTTACCTCACCGGTCTGCACACCCAGAGCGAGGTCAATGGCACCAGTTGTTGCTGCCAAGTCCCTGAGGTCGATTTCCCTCCTCTCAATACGTCACTATACTCGGGTTACAACTTTCAGGCTGAGAAACAGATTAATAATGCCAGACCCTCCTCACTCCACCACTCCAAATGTTAGACTAATCGCACTCGACAGAAGACGGGGCTTAAGTACAGGTCGAGTCTGAACCATTTCGAG
>NC_090746.1:77932608-77937608 GCF_036898095.1 Palaemon carinicauda
TAAATTCCTCCTGAATCCCAAGAAATGATCACTCTGTAGAGCAGATGAGACGTCGACAACGAGCGTCCAGGAGCGCCCTTGTAGTGGCGATAGACCGGTCACCTTCCGTGCGACTACTGCTCATAGCAATCTCAACTCACTGCTGGGCAGCAGCCGACGCAGACCAAAGCCAGCCAGCCACCTTCGGTGAAAGGGTCAGACGGAGCCAGTGAATGTTTTAGGCCGGATTGTTCGCCGAGAGCTTTTGCGAGTTCCTTCTCCGACGAAGCAGAGGGTTTTATGCCTGTCACGTTCAGCGTCGACGCGCTGCTTACACAAGAGGTTTCCAGAGGAACTCAGCCGTGTCCTTACTGCCGATGTTACTGCTGCTATTGATGTTGCTATTGCTGTTCATGCAGCACTCTAGCTTGCCCTGAATAGTGTCACAATGCTCGTTTTCCATAAGTCATTGGATCAGCATATGTACTTTATAAAATCGAAAGTCGAAATCGAATTGAAAATTGCTATTTTATGGACCACACCAGCTCACTATTGCACACACTCACTGTTGAGCTTCGAGTGATACGGTTTATAGGTGCGTCCTACTAAGGATAGAATAGGAAGTAGAGAAGTGGTCCACAAGGCCACCTCGAACAAGGATAGAAGAAGGACGTATATAAAAAAAGGGCTATGGAAGTAGACTATGAAACTCGAGTCAAGTGTTGTGGATTATTATTATTATTATTATTATTATTATTATTATTATTATTATTATTATTATTATTATTATTATTATTATTATTGTAGGATAAACCAATAACCTTCAAAGTCATGCAGATCTTCGTGCAATGAGAGAAGGCCTTCCATAGTTTTCAACATCAGTGGGGGTTGATGCAATATCGTACATATTGTCAAAAAAACTATCGTGTATGTAATCGTCATCGTCATCTTTGTCGTAATTATTCTACAATATAATTTCGCTCTAGCTCTCTTCTCTTGCATAATGTTTCACCATTCATCAAATAAAAAGATTAATTCTTTTTTCTACATACATTTTTGTTTAGGATTTCAATTTTCTTGTCATTTTTAATAATGACCTTATCTTTTCTTATCTATGATTTCCTTTTCTTTATTGTCTATATCAGTAACCTTTATAAGTAATTATTTTTCTTTTATAGTTTCAACTACTACTACTACTACTACTACTACTAATACTACTACTACTACTACTACTAATAATAATAATAATAATAATAATAATAATAATAATAATGATAATAATAATAATAATAATAATAATAATAATAATAATGAAAACATATCTAAAATCCATAAAAATTTATCACTACCACAAAAACAAATCATTATTAAAGAGTCTAAGAAATGAAGCTATATTAATCATAAAATAGGAAAGGAGAGAGAGAGAGAGAGAGAGAGAGAGAGGAGAGGAGAGGAGAGGAGAGAGAGAGAGAGAGAGAGAGAAGAGGAGGGTGTCCTTGGGGATCTGACCTTCGGGAACAGCAGAGTACTTGCTTATTTTTTTCTTTCCGTAATGTCTGCTGTCATGTTTTTACCAACAGTGAAGAAATTATTTCCAGGAATTGAGGTGAATGGAATTAATGTCGGCAAAAATCACCTTTGCGTAAAATTATACGCGTATTATTTTATATATGCATATGAAAAAAATTCGACATGTAATCATACTTACATAGACTGACTTACGCATACATACATACTGTACATACATACATACATACATACATACATAAGGAAAAGTTCTGTAGATATGTATGAAGTTATTGTATATGTATATATATATATATATATATATATATATATATATATATATATATATATATATATATATTATATATATATATATATTCATTTACATATGTGTTTGTGTTTTATCCTAACGGAATTAGGTTTTAAAACAACAGAAATTAGTATATTAAGTAGACATTTTAATAATGTTACAAATATGGTATTTACCTTTCGAATACGATTCTCTTTTTTGCAAATGTTAACGTGACATTCTTGTGTTCGCAGTCCGCGTACAAATTTAAATACAAATTTCCTCCAAGATTCTACCGTTCAAAAGCTGGATAAGAGAGAACGGACTGAAAAATATATGACATTAGTCAATTTTGCAGCAAAGGGTTATCATCAGGTCCGTAAGATAATTCAACAACAACAACAATAACAACAACAAATTAAATTTTTCCTAGTTCACTTCAGGACAAATGCCTCAGACATGTCTTGGTCATGCCTAGGATTTGGCCATTTTCTTCACCACGCTGGCCGCTGAGGATTGTTGATGGTGGGAGACTTTAGTCTAATCGCTCACAGGAAACCACCCTAGTATGAGGGTCCCTGACTAGTACAGCTTTGCCGATCATGGTGATACACAAACCCCGTTAAGGTATTCCCACTCAGAAAGGTTCTGTAGGATGATACAGTAGCAAGTATATCTATACTCAAAGTCTACAAACAATAACAACAGTGTCTTATTTATGTTTACTCTGTATATTTATAAGTTTTTTTTTTTATTAGACCTTTATTAAACCATAATTCCTTTGTCTAATTTATTCCCCTCATTGTGTCAATTGTTACTTTCCCTTTCTTTGTTTAATCTACTTTCTATTTCGTGGTTTTTATTAACTTTTTCCAACGCCTTTAATTTAATTCCCTTTCCATTAAATAAATAAAAACGTCCCTTTTCATTGTTAAGGTTCTTGCGCTTTCCACTTTCTACCTTATTTCCTATTTTGTGTTAATATACTTTATTCCCTTTACAAACTTTCCTATATTATCTGTTCGTCTATTCCTTACACGCTTGGCAACTGGAACGAGAGGGGCCAACATCATTGAAAGGTAAATATTGATTAATAAATGGAATTTCTTCTAGCGTTACATGGTGGAGAAAGGGGGAATGTTTTTTCCTATCATCTGCAATCAAGATTTTGATGCTACAATGGATTAGTAAAAGTAAAACCTTTCACATAAATATAGACGAGTATCTCTAGATACAAAATATTACTTTAAATCCATCTAGAGAGAGAGAGAGAGAGAGAGAGAGAGAGAGAGAGGAGAGAGAGAGAGAGAGAGAGAGGAGAGACAGACAGACAGACAAACAGACAGACAAGCAGACCAACAGAGAGACCAGACAGACAGAGAGAGAAAGATGGATGCTAATCTTGCAAGACATATTTCCGGGTAATATTATATATCAGGAAAGTATAATACAAATTATAAGTAGACTGAATACATAACATACTTCGTAATTCCCAATGTTACATAAATTCTATACTGTTCCCCTTAATGTGAAAACCATAAATTACATATTATTTTCATACTGAGCAACTTTTTTATTCTATGAAAATTCTGAAAAAAAAATTATAATGGTGGGTGTTTAAGAATAACTTAGACTTGTTTATCATATAAATTCACTGCTGATCAACATTAAATATTAAGATACGAAACATTAGCTATATATATATATTTACATACATATATATATATATATACTATATATATATATATAATATATATATATATATCATATATATAGCATGAAAATCTGTGTGTTTCAGTGTAAGTTTGTGTAACATATGCCTGTGTATATGTGTTATATTAATTCTATTATGTGTGATATCTATATCACTGACACCTATTATAGTGTTTTAACAATAGAAATTGTCTCCTTCATTATCGCTGTCAATCATGGAAAATCTTCCTTATATTGAATACATTGCATTAAAACACTATCTCTCTCTCTCTCTCTCTATCTCCTCTCCTCTCTCGTCTCTCTCTCTCTCTCTCTCTCTCTCTCCTCTCTCTCTCTCTCTCTCCTACACCAAAGAAGGCGAAGGAATAATCAAAGCTCAGACTCAGGGTGTAGGAAGAGAGAGAGAGAGATGAGAGAGAGGAGAGAGAGAGAGAGAGATGAGAGAGAGAGAGAGAGGAGAGAGAGAGAGAGAACAATGCTTTTCCTTTTACAAGAAACTACATGAGGATGTTCTTCTATGACTGTTATATTCACGGAAGAGTTGGAAAACATATAAGTATTACACAATCGAAAGAAAGTGAATTCAGGCCATGTCTCGTATGGCAGGATGAATGTACAGAATAGAAGAGTCATGCTTCAATTGGCTCCATTCTCTCTCTTAGAAAAAGAGCATATTTGATGAGTAACTGATTTCTTTTTACTATTCAAATTACCTATACTATTGTGTTTCCCTTTCCCTGTACGTGACTTGTGTTTCTCATTATCAGAGCAAAACAATTCTCGTGGGGAGAGGTAATTTTTGCATTTAGAAACGGTTAAAATTAACTCTTGAAGCTCTTGTTCTTGTGACATTAATGACTTTCAGAAAAAAAAGGAAAAGTTCACACGTAACCTGATTCATAACGGGAAATATAATAATTACAGGGTGTATTAAAATGAGTGTTTTTAATCAAGCGTTTACCAAGTAAGATCTGTAAAACCTATTAAAAAAATCATTAAGGAAAAGTCCATATATATCCTGATTCATAGACTACTGAAAATACGAATGTTATATTACTCAACGTATGAAAATAAGTGTCTTGATTAAGCTGTATCAAATGGGGGTCTATAAAATATCATTTTTTAAAACTATCTGCTACAAAAATAACTAATACTTACATACATAACAGGATATTTCTACAACTTGAATATGAAAGTATCACCGCATAAAAATTTTCGTATGTAAAAGGGATAGTCTGAATTTTAGATGGATAAAATTATACAGCCACAAACAATCGGTAATTATATACTTATTACGATATTTCTACAATTAAATATAGAAAGTATCCACAACAAAAAATCTTATACAAACAGGATAGTATTTGAATGTCATTTTTTCCATCTAAATTGAGCAATGCTTGGATCTATAAAACCTATATAAAAAGCTCATGAGCTACAAAAACCGGATATTACTACAATTAAAACAAGTAATTATAAACATAAGCATGTCTTATGTAAACAGGGTAATCTTCTA
>NC_090746.1:77954510-77959510 GCF_036898095.1 Palaemon carinicauda
TGCAAACATAGACTTATACGAGAAGTGTCAATTTGCTGATCTGGAATTCACAGAGTTCAAAAAGTCCTGTAATGAAGGAAGGAAGGAAGGAGAAACTGGGAGAAATCAGCTGTTTCAGCAATTTAAGCTGTTATTAAAACAGAGAATTTTTCCTCCTTTGTAAGAGTTCATTATTAAAACATTGCAAGAGATAATCTCTTCAAATCATCAAAATCGTTTAACGTAATGATGACAAATTGCAAAAAATATTAGAGTTGCAAAAAAAATCAATTTAATTGCAAAGAACAATGCCTTCATTAGGGCTTCATTTAACACAATCAGATGACATTATCAATTATGAGGTTTTAAATCCGATTATCATTTTGCCAATAAAATATTTCAACATTTGTTACGTGAATATATATTTCCGGTAGAAGAATTTTTATTACATATAATGAATCATAAAGAAATCTCTGAAGATATTCTTCATAAAGCTAATCATAATTAAGATTAATAAGAGGGCATGCTATTAATGTTCACGTAGGTATCTCGCGATTATTATTATTATATTTATTATTTATTCATTTTATACGTAAGGAAATAGTAAATCTACATATAAACAAGAATATCCAAATATTAAAACAAAGTCAACGTTACAAATGAATGAGAAAAGTAAAAAAAAAAATAAAAGAAAAAAAAAACCTAAAATGAGTTGGCCAGATACTCAAGTATGCTAAACATCAACTTAGTTACGCTTAGTGGACGTCAAAGCTGGAATAAGCTTGTCAATACAAAGATCTCTCTCTCTCTCTCTCTCTCTCTCTCTCTCTCTCTCTCTCTCTCTCTCTCTCTCTACTGTGATGACTTCAAAGGGTGGAATAAATAAGTTTTACATCACATGGATTTGTCAATGAATCTCTCTCTCTCTCTCTCTCTCTCTCTCTCTCTCTCTCTCTCTCTCTCTCTCTCTACTGTGATGACTTCAAAGAGGGAATGAATAAGTTTTACATCACATGGATTTGTCAATGAATCTCTCTCTCTCTCTCTCTCTCTCTCTCTCTCTCTCCTCTCTCTCTCTCTCTCTCTCTCTCTCTCTCTCTACTGTGATGACCTCAAAGGTAGATAGAATAAATTCTTCATCACATGGATTTATCAATGAATATCTCTCTCTCTCTCTCTCTCCTCTCCTCTCTCTCATCTCTCTCTCTCTCTCACTCTCTCTCTCTCTCTCTCTCAGCTATAGGTTTATTGACAGCATTTTAAGAATTCTGCTTTTCTAACTAGGGCTCTAGCTTAGCTGATAATAATAATAATAATAATGATAATAATAATTAATAATAATAATAATAATAATAATAATAATAATAATAATAATAATAATAATAATAATAATAATAATTATTATTATTATTATTATAAATAACAATAACAATTAATAAAAGTAAGGAGACCGCTTTAATGAACTTCATACTAATAAAATGCAGTAAAACGTGAGATGTATATAAAATGCATCCGAAAGATATTTGAATTTAAAATGAATTTAAAGATGAGGGGAAATCACCATATGGCTCCAAAGTCAAATGTAATAAATTCGAAATTGAAATAAATTTATCCCACAAATAAAATCAATTAATTATAAGTATTTGAAAAAGAATGTTAAACCAGAGCCTGTTACTATATAATAATTGGCGACAAAGTGGTTTATGCTCATAAAATTGGAAAATATACAAGATCGATCGCCTACTCAAATGTTAAGAATGGAAGCAATAGAGTAACATGAAATAATTATTCTACTGCAGCTTATCAATGTAAGAAAAGTGTTATCACAGTCTATGACAATTGGCCGTTTGTTATATAGAAAATTATGAATGAATATGATTATTTGATAATTACAATGAACCCGTCAACTTAATAAGACAAAAGTATAAAAAAAAAAATGCTTTTACTGTCTATAAGAATCAATATGTGATATTTATGTCTAGTCGATATTTACCAATGAACCTATTCAACGTAATAAGAATAGGATATTAAAAATGAATGACTGACAGGTCATTGACTCAAACAATAATTCCCTAAAAATAGAAAATGAAATCTAGATAGAGATAACAAGATTGACATTGATTGATGATAGATGATCTTATCTTTCATGGATATGAAAACAGATGTTGTTGACGCAGTGTCAGGATAGATTAATGATTCTCAACAGAGATTCCTCTGATAAGAGCAGGTCGGATAACTACTGGATGAGAAGACCTCAGAATTGAAGTAGACGAATGATTGGCGATTGTAGATCACAATGAAAATTCTTGAGAAAAAATTAAATTAATATTTTCTGGTCTTGTTATCTCACCTTCCGTGTTTATTTTGTGGAGCAATTCACTGGGCTCTCTGAATTGATTTTTTTTTCATTCATTTTGTCTAATAAGGTACATTTATTTTTTGCTATTACTTAAATTTAGCATATAGCATATAAAGGATATACTGTGCTTGAAAGTTGATAATCACACACACACACACATACACACACACACAATATATATATATATATAATATATATATATATATATATATATTTTATATATATATATATATATATGTGTGTGTGTGTGTGTGTGTGTGTGTGTTTATATATATATATATATATATATATATATATATATATATATATATATATATATATATGTGTGTGTGTGTGTGGTGTGGTGTGTATGCTAGTGGATATACTACATGTATACCAACTCAAATATATGATTTTAATAAATTTTCATTTTAATATGGTAAAACGGAGGAAAGAATCAAGTCTTCATTGAGTCAAGTACCAGAAATTCTTAGAAGTAAAACAGTTAGTTCTCTAATTTTCTTAGAATAAATTATTTCCATTTCAATCTATTATAAAAGAGCACACAAGAACAATAAATGAGAAAAACTGAAAATAAGATACATTAAACTTTTAATCTGTATAAAATGAGCATGTGGTATACAACGTACTACCAATATACGTTAACAATAAAATGCCAGGATTTATTTGCAAAGGTTTTAATGGGTAATAAATTGTATTTCCAGGAAGAGTACATCTGATTACCCTTACAATGAGTCTAAACGAAATGATGAGAGAGAGAGAGAGAGAGGAGAGAGAGAGAGAGAGATGAGAGAGAGAGAGGAGAGAGAGAGAGAGAGAGAGATAGCACTAAAGTGAACAAGGATTTTTTTAGTTTAAAATGTTTTTAAACTTTCTTCTTATTGAAATAATGCAGAAACATTACCTACAATAATAATAATAATAATAATAATAATAATAATAATAATAATAATAATAATAATAATAATAATAATAATAATAATAATAATAATAATAATAAATAACCGCACCGAAAGACTTGAAAAAAATCGTCATTGAAAAAACGTTTAAGGAAACAATTGGTGTTTTCTTTAAGGGAAAGAGAGAGAGAGAGGGAGAGAGAGAGAGAGAGAGAGAGAGGAGAGAGAGAGAGAGAGAGAGAGAGAAAGAGAGAGAGAGAGATAATCAAGGCAAGCATGTTCTAAGTCAATTGCACAAGTTATCCTCTGCAAATGACCCCCTAATATTTGGCAGGAATCTAAAGAAGTCACAAACACACAACACCACACACACTCAGGCTTACGCATGCACGCATAAACGGACGCACACCATTCCCATGTTGCAAGGCAAGGGAGGGGGATTATTAAAGGGGGAGGGAGGGAAGGAGAGGTCTCCCTATGACATCATTAAGACCACTCCCTAATCCCCCTCCCTGGAACTTGGCTGGACGACTGAAGCGGTGTCAAATGAGAGTTGTACTTCTGGATAAGTATATCTGGATCCTCTCTCTCTCCTCTCTCTCTCCTCTCTCTCTCTCTCTCTCTCTCTCTCTCTCTCTCTCTCTCCTCTCCTCTCTCCTCTCTCTCCCTGTTCTCTAAAAAATGATGCTATTTATTTTACACACAGGTTCATCATCATCGCTCTCTCTCTCTCTTACTGTTTCGTTAAGAAAAATTATTCCTTTTCTTCAAAAGCCCATCTATCTCTCTCTCTCTCTCTCTCTCTCTCTCTCTCCTCTCTCTCTCTCTCTCTCTCCTCTCTCTCTCTCTCTCTCTGTCCTTTAAGAGATGGTACTATTTATTTTACACGTAGGTTCATCATCTTACACGTAGGTTCATCATCCTCTCTCTCTCTCTCTCTCTCTCTCTCTCTCTCTCTCTCTCTCCTCTCTCTCTCTCTCTCTCTCTCTCTCTCTCTCCTCTGACTTGACTTGAAAAATTTTGTTACTTTAAAAGTCATGGTTACATTTTCCCCATTATGCACCAAATCATTTATCTAATTATCTTCCATATTTATAAAACAATTCATATTTTATAAAGATTTAAACTACTCATATGACATTCAAGATATTTTGGCATTAAAAGCAACTAGTGGATTTTAATTCGATATATTAGCGTTTTATTTTCTTTAATTTCAAAACATGCCATTTTATGATAAAAGAGATGGTGGAACTTTGTTCAGCGTGTCATTAACAATAATTAATGTTCTTAATTACTATTTTTACTATAATAAATTTTCATAATCATTATCCATTATCAATTTTTATATATATGATATATCGCATAATATGATCATAATTGAATAAATGTATTAATTAACAAAGTAAAATAAATACGACAACTAAATATACGATATTTCAGGCAAGATAATATACGAGCAGTAAAATTAACATAATTTATAAGACTTTCGAATTCGAAAAGAGCAAGTGAATTAGCAAGCTTGCATAAAGAAAATGTTAAATAAACAGCGGTAGAAAATATTATCCAAAATAAGCCAACCAATAAACAAATGATCAAGATTACAATCGACCAAAATTATCAAATATTCTTTAAGAATTCATTAAGCCCCAAATGAAAGACTATTATGATCCCTGAGGTTAAAAGGTGTTACCCACATTTGGAGAGGAATTTCCTGAGCTTTGGGACTTATTGGGAAAGACGATTCTTACCGACTTTGCTATTTT
>NC_090746.1:77969510-77972010 GCF_036898095.1 Palaemon carinicauda
AAAGTTCACATTTTTATTAGTTCATTTTTCTATCAACTCATCTATATATTGCAATTTTGTGTATGGCCTTGAATACAAGAAAATCAATGGAAAGTAAATGAGCGAAAAATTTATTTCATTAGTGGTAAGGCGGTGACCAATGCTTGGGGCTATGTTCGTAAAGTACACCTCGGTCGATTGGCCGAAAACTCGTCAATGTCGGTCGCATTCACTAAACCGGTGTTCGATTTCGAAGGATCTGGCTTTGAAATGGTGTTTTACCGTATTCGCATAAATGGTCATTTACCTGTTTATGATGCTAAGAAAGAGGTTTGCATGGCTAGTTTTATTTCTGAAGGTTTAAATAGATAATAATAACAATAATAATAATAATAATAATAATAATAATAATAATAATAATAATAATAATAATAATAATAATAATAATAATAAAGAACTAGAAAAGAAATTTATAAAAAAGGGAAGAACCACAAAATAACAGTTTTACCTTCAAAACAGTAGAAAGGACCAAATCCATTTCAGAACAAACAGGTAAGGACAACAAACATAATGTTAAGGATGAAGCGAAGGAATAAACTAAAAAAACAAAAACAATAACAAGGTAACAGAATTATATAAGCTATCAATACGTGAGTGATAATTAAATAATGATAGGGATACATATATTCTATAGAGCTTTGCTGGGTTGCGTACTACGGTGTGGCATGACTAAGGGCCATGAGAAATACGCATTCATGCGTAGATCCTTCTGGACATATGAAACTGGCATAGATAAGTCTTGCCTTTGGGGTATATGAAATGGTCGACAGTGAAGAGTATCTTTGGGCCCTATGAAATGGTCCATAGTGAAGAGTATCTTTGGGACCTATGAAATGGTCCATATTGAAGCGTATCTCTGGGGCATATGAAATGGACCATAGTGAAATGTATCTTTGGGGACTCTGAAATGGTCCATAGTGAAACGTATCTTTAGGGCATATGAAATCATCCATAGTGAAGCGTATCTTCAGGGCATATGAAATGGTCCATTATGAAGCGTAACTTTGGGGCATATGAAATGAGCCATGTATGAAGCGTATCTTTGGTGCATATGAAACAGGACATGGATGATGCACACCTTTGGGCCTATGAAATTGCCAATGGATGAAGCATGCCTTTTGGGCATATGAAGCAGGCCATAGATGAACCATGGCTTTTGGGCATATGATATAGGACATAGATGAAGCGTGCCTTTGGCCCTATGAAATGGCCAATGGATGAAGCGTGTCTTTGGCCCTATGAAATGGCCAATGGATGAAGCGTGCCTTTAGGGCATATGTAATTGGCCATGAATTAGTCGTACCATTAAAAAGTAGCTCCTTTTATGCAAGCAACGTGTGCCATGGATGAATTGTGCTTTTGGGGCATATGAAATTAGCCATGGATTAGTCGTACCATTAATAAGTAGCTCCTTTTATGCACAAAACGCGTGCCATGGATGAACCGTGCCTTTAGGGCATATGTATAAATCATTCTTTTAAGTCACGCAAAACGAACCCTGGTTAACTCGTGAAGTGACGTGGGTGAGTCATCATGCATTTAGGTTGTGTGCAAAGTATCGTTGGCAAGTCGTGCCTTTGAGGGCGTGCAAAACAGGAAAGCTCTGCCTTTGAGTTGGCGAAACGTGTGGTGAATAGCCAGTTGACTATGTAAGACATGTAGCGGGCGTAGCCTACATCGCCTAATGGACTTGTACAACTGAGATGAGAATATACGGAGTTGCCGGAGGAGAGAAAGGGAAATATCACGGGCTTGTTGATGGGGTGTGCTACGGGTGGAATGCCCGCTAGAACGCCCATTGCTCACGCCCACGCCCAGCCATGATCAAACTTAGTGCATCTATTGCTGGTTCAAATTAAACGCTTTGTGTGTTTGCATTCGTATTTTTAGCTCTCTCTCTCTCTCTCTCTCTCTCTCTCTCTCTCTCTCTCTCTCTCTCTCTCTCTCTCTCTCTCTCTCTCTCAGAGACAAAACTCCTAATCTCCTGCCATACTTTAAAAAGCCCTTGATCTTCCACAGTGAAGTATCCACTGGCTACATAATAGGTTCAGAGAAAGAATGGAAATGAATTGGAAGGTAAGACTGCTAATTATTTAAAATATATCAGCTAGTATTTGCACATAAGGATAGTTAGTGATAAAAAAGACAATGCAATCAATATAATGATAAATTTTATATCTTTTTAAACAAACCTATAGATGTTTTCTCAGTTTTCTGTCAATGAACCTGAGGATATGTTAACATTGGAGCATGAATATAAGGTTATGTTAACATTGGAGAATGAATATGAGATTGTGATGACACTGGAGCAATAATATGAGATTATGTTAACACGGGATCACGGAACGATCCTAGGGCTATGTTGGCATTAAATAAGGGAATCAAATAACACTAGTCACTTCAGTGGTAGGAAAGAGATGGGGGAAAACTTCAGAATATCCAATAGATGAGAGAGAGAGAG
>NC_090746.1:77977010-77982010 GCF_036898095.1 Palaemon carinicauda
CCTTAATCATTTATAATTTCTTTTCATAATTGCATACTTCATTAATGCTCTCTTTGGATTGCCCGCATCGAGAAAGATTCACGAACCACGCATTGCAGAACGAATTACTATAAATCATTTTTTTTTAATGAGAGAGAGAGAGAGAGAGAGAGAGAGAGAGAGAGAGAGAGAGAGAGAGAGAGAGAGAGAGGCCCATGGAATAGGAAGCGTAGATCGCTAATAAGAACGAGGGTAAAGAATATTTATCGTCAACGGAACTTGTATTGAACAAAAACGACTAACAATATTACTGATCTTAAGATATGTTTTCATACTTTACTTTCTATACAGTTTAGTTATTTCATTTACTTCGTATCCTTACTGGGCTATTGTTCCATGTTGGAATCCTTAGCCTTATAATACCCTGCTTTTCCAAATAGGAATGTTGCTTAGCTAATAATAATAATAATAATAATAATAATAATAATAAGAAGAAGAAGAAGAAGAAGAAGAAGAAGAAGAAGAAGAAGAAGAAGAAGAAGAAGAAGAAGAAGAAGAAGAAGAAGAAGAATATTTATTTTACAGATTTGTTTCTGTAATATTAGTTCAACGACTATATAAAAACAACATTATAAGGGCATTTTATCAATAAAATTTTTTGTCTAATATCATTTTTACTATTACTCTAATTATCATAATGATTGTTACCATCGAGAAAGGAAGAACACTAATCATAAACTTCAAATCAGCTTGGGTTTGAATCCCAAGTTGCTATGAAAAAAGTCTATACGTATTATATCTCGGGTTTGAAGTCACAGTGAAAACCGTATTTAAAATTATAAACGTACTGTAAATATGTAAGGTTATTATATCATTATGGATATTGTATTACGTAGAATTTGTTAACAGCACAGTATATATATATATATATATATATATATACATATATATATATATACACATATATATATATATATATATATATATATATATATATATATATATATATATATATATATTTATATGTTTTACACACACATATATATATACATATATATATATATATATATATATATATATATATATATATATATATATATATATATATATATATATATATATATATATATATATATTTATGCGTGTGTATATATATGCATATATATATATGTTTATATATATATATATATATATATATATATATATATATGTATATATATATATATATATATATATATATATATATATATATATATATATATATATATATATTTATGTGTGTGTGTGTGTGTGTGTGTGTGTGTGTGTGTGTGTAGACTTCACTAGTCCTTGAGTATGTAGTGAAAAGGAGATTTTATTCCTTTATTTTTTTCTCTATTATGATTTCCAATCCGGTGACTAATCACAGGACGTCCGTGAACTAACGGCATTTCTCTTCCTCCTCCTTTTGCTTTCATTCCAAACTTTAATTTACTTTCATTTCTCCTTCTTCCTCTCTTTCCTCTCGCATGCACGTATTGCTTGATTCCTTCCATTCTTTTAGAAATCTTAATCTATTTGATTTTTTTTATTTGGGTACACTTCTTTTCTATTTCTCTTCACGTGGTTTTTTTCCTTCCTTCTGCCATGCTTTGATTCTTTATTGCTTGCACATCTTTACAAATGAATTAAAATCTCTAAAAACCACTCTTCATCTATTTGATTTTTCCATTTGGGTACATTCTTCCCGATCTGTTTTTTTTTTTTTTTTCATATATCATATTTGTCATTCCTTATGTCATGCCTTAATTCTTACTTTTTCTACTCCTCGCCCTCGCTTCGTTCGCCAACCTTTTTTTCACAAGCAATAGGACGAAGTCCAAACCTGCATAATGAGTAGGTCATTTTAGAATCATTGTCTTAAGCACAATCGGCCAACCTAATCGATAATTGTTTACCCTTTATTGGAGAAGGAACGTCAAGGGTGGAGAGTATAGAGGAGAAAGAGAGAGGGGGTGAAGGGAAAGGGAGGCAAGAAGAGATAAAGGGTGATTGAGGGGGAAGGGCAGATAGGGGAGGTGGACATAAGAAGAGTACTAGTAGGTACTCTGTCACTCACCCTTTCTTCTTCTTTTTTCTGCCTGCCCAACCCACCACCAGTGTCACTTGCAGCAATTGTCTTACGATTTCAGGGCCTTCGGTGAAAGGCGCGCTGCTTCGAGCCACGGTGCGCCTCTGTCGCGTTATAATATCCGTGGCGCGGATGCCTTCACGTTCCTTATTATCATAGACCTCCACCAAGCTCCTTCTCCTCCTCCTCCTTCTCCCTGCCAGTCGACCTCCCTCTCTTTCTCCTTCAAGTCAGGGTGAACTCTCCTTCGATGTCTTTTCCTGGCGGTGCCCTTCCTTGCATCGGAGAAAAGTCATCAACGTCGCTGGGATGGAACGGCTCTCCTTCCAGGCAATCCTTCATAACAACTTTCTTGCTGCTCCAGTGAGTCCAAGGAAAGAGGCGAGAGATAAGGTTTTCTTAACTTCTTTCTTTCTCTTTCCACTTCATCAAACACCACTCCCTCGCCCCCTTTTTTCAAAGATGTGGGAGGGGGCAGGGGGAGAGAAAAATGATAGAAGGGATTCAGGTGGGTAATTGTGGATGGGGACCACCAGGCATTCTTTACCAGTTTGGGTTATTGGACTGAGACTGAATCACGTCGTAAAGGTATTTCTAAGGGGTTGGGGGGGGTAGAAATCTGAAGAATTAGGGGTGGACAAGGGGGGAGGTTAGTGAAGGAGGGGGCCACATCTAGGGCCCTCCGAAAGGGGGGGTTTAGTGGAGGGAAGCCATCTCTAAGGCCCTCCTCAATAAAACCGGTTTTGTAGGGCCTCCTACCGTCCATTCACCAAAATGCCACTCGCGAACCGCCACTCTATTTCATTCTTAAAAGTTGTTACGAGGTAAGTTGCCAGATACTCCATTGAATGAAGCATCCAAGTAATAATACAGGATGTTTAGAGATGAGATTTTTAAAAGTAATAGCTGCAGATATTTGAAATGGTAGATTCTTAATATATGCCTTGTGCATATATCTTGCAGCATGTAATAGTATGCTGCTTTTTCATGAGGAGAGATATGATAATGGCGAAAGGTGGCATCAATATTGGCCTCGCTAGCTATGAATGAACTCGAGAAACAAGTGTAGTGTCCGATTCCATTCATGGGATGCTATCGCATAAGATTAATGCGATTGTGGGAGACCCTGAGACTATGAATGAGCATCGTTTGGGGACGATACGAGGGACACGATGGTCCGGATTACTAATGATACCCTTCTTTTCTATCAATTCCTCCGAAAAATCACGTGAAATTTTGATAGCAAATCACATAGCATACATGCGGACAGTGTCCCCGATCTCTTGAGTCCGTTCACATGCAATTCAACTCCCACGCAACTTAAACCTCACCCGTGGCCTAATTATATTCCCTCAAACAACGATGTTAACTACTGCACTGTAATTGTTTATTGGATACTTTAATCTTGGTAAGGGTAAAAGAGACTCTTTTGCTGTGATTCTCTTTTAGGAGGACACTCCAAAATCAAACCATTGTTCACTAGTCTTGGGTAATGCCATGGTCTTCCACTGTCTTGAGTTAGAGTTCTCTTGCTAGAGGGTACTCTCAAGTGCACTATCTTATATGTTTCCTTATTTTTCTTGTTGGAGCGCTTGGGCTTAGCCCATAGCATCTTGCTTTTCCAACTAGGTGAATAACTTAGCCAGTGATAATAATAATAATAATAATAATAATAATAATAATAATAATAATAATAGATACCCACTGATTTAGTCGGCCCATATAAAAGGCGAGAAGATAAAAGGGGGATGCTGATGGCAGTTGTAAGTCATCATAAATGACCAGGCTTGAAGCCCACCGATGAACTGCGAGAGATAACGTTGTTCTAATGGGACTCTTAAAAAGGGCTTGTCTCTCTTCAGAACACTTAACAATTGGAACGTCCGACCAAAATAAAAGAAGAAGAAGAAGAAGTAGAAGAGAGAGAGAGAGAGAGAGAGAGAGAGAGAGAGAGAGAGAGAGAGAGAGAGAGAGAGAGAGAGGCTCTCTTAAGCATTTAAGTAATAGATCAAATAATGGAATGCAATGGCGATCTAGTAATTTTCATATGAATATTTTTTTTCAACTCTTGAAGCTTTTGACATTTTTATTTTCATATATAGAAGGACATTATTAAAGTTCATCGGTCCAATAGGAAAAGAAGTGTTCTTTACACACTTACACATGTGTACATGCTCACACATATATGCACATAAACATACACACACACACACACACACACACACACACACACACACACACACATATATATATATATATATATATATATATATATATATATATGTGTGTGTGTGTGTGTTAGTAAGTATACTGTATATATCAATTCGTTTTTGAGGTCGGTTGGTCAACATTTATTCCCTTGACTTTAATACAGACTATTTGAGGTCATGCCAATGAGAGAGAGAGAGAGAGAGAGGAGAGAGAGAGAGAGAGAGAGAGAGAGAGAGAGAGAGAGAGAGAGAGAAATTAAATATCAGAAGTTAAGAATGTTCTCTGGAAGTAAATAGAATGAGTATGTGAATGATGAAACAAATATGTCATTATGAATAAATAGCTTATTATATTCAGATAATTTAAAACATGCATAATACGGATGGAAACTTAACGTTAGTACGATTTCATTTTAAAGTATTTGCTAATCCCAGCGGATTCATGTGTTTTTTCATCAAGCGTCCTGACAAAATATTAATTTCCACCTTCTATAAAAAATTAAAAAATCATGTGCTATATCAATTTAGATTAAAACTTATAGCATTGATTCTAGATTGGTCCAGGTTTTTTCATTATAATCATTGATGAAATATCTATTTCCACTTCTATAAATTTTTCATTATCATTTTGCTATAAATATTGGTTTAGAATAAACTTTTTATTATGAGTATAAATGAAGAGTAGACTTATACATGAACGC
>NC_090746.1:77992010-77994510 GCF_036898095.1 Palaemon carinicauda
ATTAATGTTTTCAGGAAACTATTGGTTTCATGTATATTGTGTCTGAATAGCTATAAATTCACGTTAACATTGTCTTAGATACCCTTCCCTATACAAACAACTATGAGAGGAATACCTCATCTCTTTTCAAATGAAATTGCTAAGGTTTGGTTAAAGCATCTTATTACATCACGTATCAAAAAAAAGAAACTTTTCCTCACACAGAGATAAGAAATAACTACGATAAAAAACTAAAAAAAAAACTCATCTCTTTTCAAAATAAATTGTTAAGGTCTGTTGAATCTTCTTAGTACACCTAGCAAAAGTAAAAACTCTTTCTCACATATACATAAAAAAGATTATGATAAAAACTAAAAAAAGAAATGGCTAAGATCTACTTCAAGAATGTTAATATATCTCGTATCAAAAAAAAAATTCCTTACACAGAGATAGAAATAATTATTACATAAACCAATAAAAAAAGGACCAAACAGGAACTAGTCACGAACGGAAACTATACAACAGATCACGAGAGGCAATGATATGCCCGACAGGTGGCCTTCATTCAACTACAGAGGCTCTACAGAAGAGAAAGGAAGTTTAATAAGCTAATAAAAAAAGGATAATAGGTCCTTCTAGACGCCATTCTTTCAACTGTACCTTTGATTTCCAGGGCCACCCTTGCTTTCCGTCTTACCTGTAAAGATAAAAGGTTTCTATTATTGATAGACACAGGTGGTTATTATTAGTTATAGGATAATCTCCCCGTATAATAAAGAGGAAGTGTCTGGCTATATATACACATAAATTGTATATATATATATATATATATATATATATATATATATATATATATATATATACATATATATGTATACGTATATATATATATATATATATATATATATATATATATAGATATGTATATATAAATATATCTATATATATATATATATATATATATATATTATATATAATATACATATATATATATATATCACATATATAATATATATAATTATACATATTATATATTTAATATTTATATATATACAGATATATATTATATATATATATGTATATATACATATATATATATATATATATATATATATATATATATATATGTTTATATATACATACACATATATATCTATATATATATATATATATATATATATATATATATATATATATATACATATATATAACTAAAAACCCAATAAGGAATAAGTAGATAATTAAGTAAATACATAAACAATAATTATTAATCTATAAAGTAAAAATCCATATATATTTTGAAACTATTACAAAAAATTTTCTCTTAGTTTTCCTTCTTTGTAATTAAATCCAAACAAAATATCTTCCTTTATCAGAGAGTTATTCAAGTTATTAGTAGACCAGATATTTTTAATTTCGAATAAAAATATGCATTATATGGAATTTCACTAGTTTTTACTAATGTATTTCTAAATAGTTCCTTCCAAAATCTGACACAGGTGACTGAAAGTAAATATCTTTCAAGCCTAACAAACAAAAATTCTTTTCTAATATGGGAAAGTTAAAATGAAATCATATAAGTTTTAATAACTGATTTCAACACGGTAACAAAAACAAGTATTAATGTTTTTTTTTTTTAAACAAATCCTCGCTAATTCTATTGAGGGCGATTAAAAGTAAATTTCCTTCAGTCCTAGAAAATAAAACTTATGAATAAAATCTAAATTCATTTCTAATGAAGAAAAATCAAAATGAAATAATATCATGCTAATAACCTATTTAGATTTGTATAATAAAACAGCTCAAAACCAGAACACTTCGAAGTAAAAAATCTAAATTCTTTTTAAATAAAGGAAAATCAAAATGAAAGCCTTTCATTTCTAACTGTAACAGATTTCTAACTGTAACAGATCTGAATCTGTTTAACAAAATCCTCCCCCAAACCACAATGCTTTCAAATCAAATGAGACTCTGGAAGAGAAAAGACGAAAGAGGCTCGCTAGTCACGTACAGAACGAGTTTACCTTCCATGTAAGATTTAATTAACCTTGAAAGTTCAGCTTTTCATTCTCGATCCAAAAGCTAGATTAAGTTCCCCACGGGGGGTGAGAACAAGAAGGACGCAGAGGGGAGATGTTGAGCTGTGTGTGTGATAGTAATTATATATCTTTTGTATCTGTTTTAAGACGATTTATGGGAAGGAAGTTACGCAAACAAAAGACAATCTATCGTTCAAGAATTATGAGGAAGTGTGTAGGTAAATTGTTGGACGTGTACAAAATTTGTAATATTTTATTCGATTACAATTTAATATGTATGTATACATTCAATTTGGTTGGGACATACATATATGTGTAATAGCCTTTTCTATGTATCCATGTAAGAATGTATTTGCTTAAACAATTACGGCATTTTATAAGCATATGCATACGCAATCATATATACAAAACTCGTACACATATACATATGTTTGTGTATGTGCGTGGGTGTGTATATGTGTTTACCATCTACAGGCCTCTTC
>NC_090746.1:77997010-77999510 GCF_036898095.1 Palaemon carinicauda
ATCCCTTCACCATTTTTCCTTTCTCAAAAGATCACCTCTTCATTTCGGAAGTTACTAGGGAGGTAAATAGGTAATGAAAATAGTTATCAGTGTCGTAAGTAGCAAAAAAAAAAAAAAATAGTTACTACAGTGGTAAATGGCAATGATAATAGCTATTATTTCTGTAAGTAGAGGAAATGGTCACCAAGGCAGTAACTAGCTATCACAAGGCAGTCTTAATGGTATCAAAGTTCTAATACGCTACGTAATCTAACATGCCTTGAGCAAATCTAACCTACCACTGTGCAAGGTCACATAAGACTTTTAATTTGGTTAAATCTTACGACGGGTGTAAAGATAACCAATCAGAATTGGTGGCAATAATAGCCATTTCTAAATCCCTGTTAGGTCAATCTAATTAACTGCCTTCTTGAGAAACTGGTTAGTCTTAATTTCGTTTGTGAATCTAGATTCAATAGTTGATGTCAAAAGCGACTGTCTTCATATTTCTATTATTTCATTTTCGTCTTTATACATCTCTTTATACAATATTTTTGAGAGGAGAGGATGGGTGTCAAAAGTGACAGTCTTCCTCCTATCTTTTATCTCATTTAAAGTTTTTTTTAAGAAAATGGGAGTAGGTGGGGGAGGGAGGGGGAATCCAGGGGGTCATACATGAAGACACTCGGTTAGCATTCTATTGGCATCTGTACCAAAAAACAAATCTGACAAAATAAACAGATGAGTTTTCCCAATAAGTCATATAATAGTTGTTTATCATTTCCCATATCTACCTCATACAGTTATACAGTCTTTTCCTAGTACCTATACTTCTGAAAGCAATGAATAATGAATAACCCTCGACAAAAAACAAACGCTTTCGAATCCACTGATTAACACTCGGAGACATTTTACGAGATCGACTTTCTCGAAACGATTAGGCTTTGTATCAGTGCTAAGGGACGTCCCACACATATAAAGATAAGGATTTTCTTGTCTCCCACGGACATAAAGTAGATTTTTGCCCAACAGAAAAGGCCATAAAACAGGTGGGCCAGCCATATGGCGGGAGGACCAACATGGCGACTTCACGGCCGCGTTTGCCATGTTGACACTACCTCCGATGTTATGGTACCACGCCACCAAATATAGTCTTCCGAGTGTACCCGTTCGAGAAAAAAAAAAAGAGAAGAGAGGAAGAATGTTATACTTTATAATAAATACTCTATTAAATATTTCATCTTATTTGTAATTTCTAGCAAAACATTGAAGCAGATTTTTTTTTGGAGCAAGACATTACGAAAGTTCAGTGGCTATTGATATGTCTTGTAAGAATATATAGATCCATCTAGTGAAAGGTGTCGACTCAGAGGTAAGACTACGGAGAAAGAACCAGTTAAAAAAAAAAGAGAGTGTAGTTCTAAATACTCTTTTATATCTTCTTGCTGATAGACGTTTTCAAGGATGAGTTCAAAGCAGAGATGGGTAACTTTCATAAAAAAAAATAGAACACTTGTACGAACCTATGTCTCAAAGACGACCCTGCGATTCACTTAAGCTGAACAGGTGCCTTCAGTGTCGACAGAGGCGGGGTTTATTTACATCTACCAACATGACGTGGTCGGAATAACATAAAGAACGGTGCTGTGCCCCTGACGTCACCATGGCGGTGGCCGTCGACAAACAAAGGTGGTCGTAGGAATCTAATGTTGAATGATGTTAAGGAGGAATGCCGCGGTGAAACGAAAGGGGGAGAGTTATCTCTAAAGGATCTGCCGACGCTGGGTCCTTCTTCTAAGGATTACACAGTGAGTTACGCGCTGACTTTATCGGGGTTTGTCTCTGCGCGCAACTAATTTTCTCAAGTTATTTATGGTGACGTAGATATCTTTTGAATTATAATTCGACTATTTGGAAGACTTGGATAAGTTTACTTCTTGTTTTCAACATTTTTTTTATTCCTGTAACAATGATCGCTGTGTTTTGTCTCCCGTAAGCCATTGGCCTAATAAGGCTTATTTCATATGTGATTCTTCAGTACAAAGAACTAAAATTTAAGGTATTCGATTCTTATTGACGCCGCATTAACTTTCAAATAGGTATTATTCCCTTAAAACTTGTATCGTATTTGCTTGTTATCTGTTAAAACAATACTTGAAGACTCTTCCAGTGCTGTAAATTTCATGTTTATATTCGTCCAATTCTTTTCTAATTAATAGTACTTTAAAATACAGGATAACAAACCGTGATCTATAGCAAATTTTAAATTGTTTTATTGCAATAACTTTTGCCCTCGGATTCACTGGCATTACCTTTGCCTTCTCTCCCTAGATTAATACGTTTGCCTTTTATTTCATTGTAATTACTATTAAATACTCTTTTCTTTATAATTATGTTTTCCTTCTGTTTCATTGTAATTACTGTTTATTTTTTTTCTGTTCAATTGCTATAAAATTTGCCTTCTATCTCACTATGATTAATATTTATTAATTTTCTCTGTGCAATTACTTTTGTATTCTAT
>NC_090746.1:78018880-78021380 GCF_036898095.1 Palaemon carinicauda
TAAAAAGAGGAATAAATTAACAGACTAAATCTAATCAAATAAAAAAACATATATAAAAAGAAGAATAAATGTAAAGACCAGAAGGTCACCTGCAACTTAGGCTAGCCGGAGGCCAAACGGTCCAAGAAGAACTGACCAGATGACCAAATAGATTTCCCCCCGAGGCAGAATAGAGGAATGATACTGGGCTACGTAATTCGGCCAAATCCGTAGATTGCATTTGGGGACCTTTCCCTGACGGTTTGCCTTGCTATTCAACAGATGGTTATTAATAACTCGCTGGTTATTCAATTGTTCGTTGAATATTTAATCATTATTTAGCGGTTACTCACTTTTAAGATAGGTAATTAAACAGATTGTTTATTGCAAATTTCCCTCATTATTGACTGATTTACTCAAAGACTATTCATTTATTATGATAGGTTAATAATCAGAGTATTCATTTTGAATTTGCCTCATTATTGATAGATTATTGATAGATTATTTATTTCTTATGATAGGTTAATAATCAGATTATTCATTGTGAATTTCCCTCATTATTGACTGATTTACTCAAGATTATTCATCTGCTATATGGTATTAATCCGATTACTCATTGTGAATTTGCCTCATAATTGACGGATTATTCATAGATTATTAATTTTTTACGACAGGTTATTAATCAGATTATTCATTTTGAACTTGCCTCATTATTGACTGATTTAATCCAAGATATTTCTTTTGGTTATTAAACAGATTACTCATTGTGAATATGTCTCACGATTGACTGATTTAATCCAAGATATTTCTTTCGGTTATTAAACAGATTACTCATTGCGAATATGCCTCATGATTGACTGATTTAATCCAAGATATTATTCATTTCTTATGATAGGTTATCATGAAGATAATTCATTGAAAATTTGTTTAATTATCGACTTATTTACTCAAAGAGCATTCTTTTGTTATGACAGTGTATTAAACAGATTATTCATGGTGAAATTGCTTCATTATTGACTGATTTCTCGTACATTATTCATTTGATGTTTCTCTATATAAGATATTCCTTGATAAATCACTGTTTATTCGAAAGAATACAATAAAATTACTCGCTATGTAAATATGTGATTATTTAACTTAGGCACGAGCTTTTCCAGTGATTATTTTTTTCATTATTCAACTTATATTCAAGACAAATATAGTTAAGACAAATTACCGATAAGACTATTAACTACTTTTACCTATGAACTAAGATGATCTACAGATTATTCGCTGAGACGTTATGAAGTCCTCTGTCATTAGTTGAAATATCCTTGATTATCCACTGAATATAATTCCTATTATTCGCGGAATATACTTCTTTGATATCCATTCCTTATCTAAGTTTCCTGATTGTTCAATTACTTATTCACCCATTATTCTTATGTTATTTATCAAATATATATTTGGTTATCTAAACTAGAAAGATGGTATTACATTTTGCAAAATAGTATTTCACAAATCTTAAGTTTAGGACGAACATGAGAGATTTGTTTACGAATTATCTAAGGAACTTTTTTTTTTTCCATTTTGCAAAATATGACGTCAACCTAAAATTTCCTTCAAGTAAGATAAGATTTGTCCAATCCTCGAAACAAAACAGAAACAGATTCATTAACTTGAAATCTATGTAACTTCTTTCTAAGTATTACCTTTATGTAATTGTAAAATTTCGGTTATTTTCACATAAAAAAGACACTTTCATGTATTATAGAAACGATAACTTTTTCCTTACGTCATTGATATAAAGAAATTTAATAATTTATTTATTATGACCAAAACAAGACCAATTAAAAGTATTAAACACTTGAAAAATGTCATAAAAATATCACCACTACAGGTTTTGGATGAAAATGTGCTGATTCATTTCTGATACTAAAACAAAACATTCTTTTGTACATCAATTCTGCTGAATAAAAAAGACCATTTTCACTCTACGTATAAAATTCCCCAAACAATACCATATATATTTTAACGCCCAGGAATGAAAGATTGTATAATCCTGAATGAAAAATGTTACATGGCCATTACATGCGATGATTAAGTCATATGACGTAATGATTATTATGTAAGACTTCCCCCACTTTGCAAAAGGCATATCAGTCCTACGCACCCCTGTCTCATCTCCTCCCACCGACGCAGACGAGAAGAATGATGAGCTAGCCGCGGTTGCAACTAACTTATTTGCATAACTCCTCTCTCTCTCTCTCTCTCTCTCTCTCTCTCTCTCTCTCTCTCTCTCTCTCTCTCTCTCTCTCTATGATATTTACGAGTACTATCGTTATAAGAACCCAGTTTCTTCCAAGCCTTTTTATATAATTAATTGGAAAATCAATGAACTGTAACCGGTGGTATTAAACATCAAATGTGATTCTACCTTCTACTGGCTGCAGGTGTTTTTTTTTTTATACCCTTGTCAAGTTTTCATATCTGTTTTAATAATAAAATTATTGCTTAATCTAACGATATAAATAAGACTACC
>NC_090746.1:78028880-78033880 GCF_036898095.1 Palaemon carinicauda
AAATGAATTTAGAAGAGTAATATATGAGATGAATACAGAGAAAGAGACGCAAAAAAAACTGAAACCTCAGAAAGAGACGCAAGAAAAACTGAAACCTCAGAAAGAGACGCAAGAAAAACTGAAACCTCAGAAAGAGACTGAGTATCAAAAGCTGAAACTTGACTGCGCTAAAAAAGATCTTCAGATGAAGGAACAGGAGAGAGAAACAGGAAATTCTAAGCAGGGAAATGGAAGAAATTAAAAAAAATTATGATGAGAAAATAGAAAAACTGCAAAACGGCTGCTTCCAAAAAAATCTTCAGATGAAGGAACAGGAGAAGAAACAGGTAATTCTTAAAACGAAAATGAAGGAAATGGAAGAATTTAAGAAAATCTATAATAAGAAAATATAAGAACTCGAAAATGACTGCGTCCAAAAAGATCTTCAGATAAAGAACCAAGAAAAGTTACTGGAAATTCTAAAACCTGAAAATGCTCTTCTGCATCTCCTTCGAGCTGAAGTGAACGCAGCCTCCGAATACCCTGTTGACACAAATATCATATTGGACTGCTGCAATGCAATTAAGAAAGATCTTCAAGGATGCAGAGCCTACATGCTATTAGGAAAGCACCTTCTCAAACTTGGCCATTTGCGACGCTACCATGATGAACTTCGAAGCTGTTAGAACGGTAAAGGGATCTGAGGAATGTTTGAACTTCATAGAAGATGCTTAGGCGCTAAAGAAGAAATGGGAAAGCCAAAGACATTATGAGGTTTTGGGTGTGGGTCAGACGGCCACGAGGGCAGAAATTTCAAATGCCTTCAAAGGCTTGGACTTGAAGTTACATCCGGACAGACACGGGGACAAACCCGAATTCATACAGGAGGCATTCGAGGAGAAGTTTAAAAAAGGGGTTAATGCTAAAACTGTTCTGATGGATGAACAAAGAGGAAATGAATACGACGCAGAGATTCAACCACCATGCCCAAGGCAACAGCCAGGACAGAGGGACCAACGTCAGCAGCACCGTTACTATTACAACCCAGCAAAAGCATACTATAATCAGCGGAAGCAAAAGCATCGAAGTCCTCGAAAGCAAAAGAAAACAGTGTTTAAAGATATGTTCGCCGCATTTGGCAATTTTTTCGCATGTAAATAAATAAAATCCTTCCTGAATTATTAAAAAAAAGTATAAAAACAAAAAAATCCCTCAAAAAGTGAAAACATATAAGCAAAAAAAATACTTGTGGAAAATATTCTTAGAAAAAGTTTCACTAGAGTTTTTGAGAAAAATATTAGTTTTAGTTTACTTTTGTAAGTAAACAAGTTTTTATGTAAGAGCCATTAGAAGGATCATGTAGACAGAATATGAGAGGAGCGGAAAAGGACATTTTAATTAGGAGAAAAAATCCTTTGATGCAGATGGTACAAGTTCTACATTATTTGGTAAAGAATTACCTTAGTTGGAAGGATCAAGTGGATGGACTATAAAAGATGGAGAGAAAGGGGATTTTTTTTTCTAGGAAGTGCTTAAGGGATACTTGACTCAACTACCCGGCTTGAAGGACGTGAAATAACCTAGAGGACTTGTTCTACAGAGGGGAAAACCTTGTCTTTTTCTAGTATTGAATTAATAATTCAATTAGCAATTCTTACACTATAGCCCCTTATTGTATTCATAACTTCGTCAGCCTCATCTGCTTTCCTGTTTAGGTACTTTCTCCAGTCATTCATGGCTTTTCTTTTTACTTCACTATCAATACTGGAATCTTTAGCATGCTCTGTCTTATAATTTTCATTACTTTCTCAAAACTTCTCAACAATCAATTTCTGACTTTATCTTTTTTTCATAGTGTTCCAAGTAGCATTTGATATATATATATATATATATATATATATATATATATATATATATATATATATATATATATATATATATATATATATATATACATACATATACATAAATATATATATTTATATATAAGTATATATATATACATACATATATATGTATATATATATATATATATATATATATATATATATATATATATATATATATATATATATATATATATATATATATATATATATATATATATATATAAGAGAAGAGAGAGAGAGAGAGAGAGAGAGAGAGAGAGAGAGAGAGAGAGAGAGAGAGAGAGAGAGAGAGAGAGAGAGAGAGAGAGGACTCCTAGTCTGAGTTTATGAAAGATTTTTCAGTTGGGTCATAATATATTTCCAAACTAAACATCGATCCTTTTTGTCAACAAGTTGTTTGTGAGAATGGCATAGCAAATAACAAAACAAATATACCATATAATTATAAGTTAGAATAATTATAATGATAGAATTAAGATCTGCAGAAATTATACTGAGTTTATGTTCATCCATAATTTTTCGTGGTTCCCCTACCATCACACCCCTTGCAGCTCTAACAAGTACTTCCCCGGCCCACCGTCGTCCTCCCCCCGCCCGTTGCCCTCCCTCCTAACAACCAAACTCTTCTACGCCTGAAATTCTGGAATCTATAGATATTGGGGGGGTGACAGAGGGGGACTGGAGAAGACAGGACATTTGCTTTTGACTCTACAAAGCGGATGCAGAATTGCCAACATAACAAGAACATGTAACATGATATAACTAATAATTCACTAATTTCAGACTCAGCCAAGGTTAATGATTTTTTCGTTAGAGACATGTTTTCGGCTGGAAAAATTACATATTGTGACCCATTAGCTTAAATTTCCTAGGTATAACATCACTATAAGTTGATTTTCGAGGCACTGACTGTAAACATTAATGTTCCTTTAAGTAATATTATATCCTAAACTTCTTATTTTTGGAGATGGTGTTAAAAAAAGAAGGTTTCTGATACTATCGAGTTCAATAAAGTAAATTCATTTCGTGACTATTTTTCAGCTTTCCAAAACTCCCCAGAAGAGCAAATGGCCAACGTTTAAGCTTCAGGGATAATACGGAACGGAATGAAAATAACAATGCAGTTATTAATGGTGAGACCTAAATTTCACGTAATCAATTTCTTTTGATCTCCTTTTATGATAAATACCACATTTCTTCCACAAAGAAGCTATTTAAAGTATTCGTTGGTAATTTTGAGTTCTATATTGTCAACTGTAACTGAGATTATTTGCTTTAAAATTTTTTCTTTAATATTTCCATTCAACGAGACGTTGCTATATACATATACGTCGATTACGAAACACCGTTTGAATTAAAAACCCTCTTTAAATCCATGTGGAAAGTACTAACAATATTTGAGTCTATATCTCAATAGCCAATAGTTTATGGTTCTTTTAGTTTATTCCATTAAAAAAAAAACAATTAGCGTGTCATTATCTTTCTGCTCATCATCAAATTAAGTTTGCATAGGAAATGCTTGACTTTAATTAAATACACAATTAAAAGAGTTGATAAAACATTGGAATTTGGATTCATGCAAATATTTAGTCGATAGAAAGTTTAAAAGAGTCGTATTGTTTACGCTTGGTGGTCCTTCCAGGTACGAGTACCAACCTTTACAAATTCAGAATCCAACCAAGTGAAGGAAAATTTTTCATTGTATAGTTTATAACTAGATTGAAACTAAGATTATAAGAAAATTAATTATTTCGTAGCCAAGCAAATTCATTACCTTTGTATATTTCTCGATAACAGTATGCGTCATAAAAGAATTTTGTTGGTAACACTGGCAGCTTTTTCACCAATTACCCTACCCTCTTAATATGAAAAAAAAGAATGTTACGAATTTTTTTTCCAATATATTTATCTATGCTTTGAAAACTTGTCAGTTTAACATTAGCATTCAAGCAAATTTGAAGGATTTTATTTCAATTATCGTACTTGCGAAAGAAATTTGAATTTTACTCTTCCTTACAATAGCAAGCATAATTTCAAACTCGTAATGTTACCAACCTAAAAACAGGAAGGGAATAAATTACGTTCATAAAGATGTCCATCATATTTCATTTTCTATTTCGGTTACTTGTTTTTCCCATTGCTTCATTAGATTATTACGACAGAATAATAATAATAATAATAATAATAATAATAATAATAATAATAATAATAATAATAATAATAATAATAATAATAATAATAATAAATAGTTGGGGTCTCCACAACATATCACTATTCCCCTTCACACATTCCTTTTGAAGTTTCGCCTTATCCTGACATACTTAACAAAACCTGGCTTGCCACGCAAACAAATTATTAAAGGTTTGTTGGGGCCTATCGGTAACGTCTATGCCTGGTGAGCGCCAGACTGGGGTTCAAGTCCCGCTCAAACTCGTTAGTTCCTTTAGTGTGTGCAACCTCACCCCTGGTTTTGGGGGAGCCTATAGGTCTACCTGATGAGTCATCAGCAGCCATTACCTGGCCCTCCCTGGTCCTAGTTTGTGTAGTGATGGAGCTTTAGAACTGGTCAAATGTATATATGGTTAGTCTCTGGGGCATTGTCCTGCTTGCTAGGGGAATGTCCCTGTCCCTTGCCTCTTCCATTCATGAGCAACCTTTAAACCATATTACAGCATCTTACTTTTAATTTCATCTTCTTATATTGCCTACAGTTTCTTCATCTTAGAATTCCCTTTCCTAAATTCTCAAGAGTCACGTTTTGAATAATTCCCCTCCTTCATAAATAAATTTGAAGTCTAACATAATTTAGGTCAGTCTCCCTTCTATCTTCCGCATTTAATATTCAAAGTACCCACTCCATCGACCTAGGATCGCATTCAAGCCCATTTCCATCTGTTAATCTGTGATCATTTTCTAAATAATCTTTCGCTCTGCTTTTATTTGCTCATAAATATTACAGATGAAAAAACAAAACTTTTGAATAAATTAATCTATTAACAAAAAAAGAATAAATTAAAAGTAGAATATAAAAAAAAAAATTCTTGTTCAGAAAAGGTGGAAGCAATTTGACGTTTAGTTGGTTGGCATTGAAGAACAGGGCTAGTGACTACGGATACTATTCTCGGCTAGGAT
>NC_090746.1:78038880-78043880 GCF_036898095.1 Palaemon carinicauda
ATATATATATATATATATATATATATATATATATATATATATATGTATATATATGTATATATATATGTGCATGTGTGCGTGTATTTATATCGAGAGACTGGCTCTTTATTATATAGGGGAGATTTCCACTTATGAATAGTTTTTTCTAATAATCTTAAACTAGTTTAGATAGACTTATCTCATGTGAAGACAAGCTTTATCGAGAGAAATTTCAACAGGTTGCTAAGTAGTTATCAATACTTAGTTAATTACTTTTTTTTAAAATCACCTTTTATTTTATTTTCCACAATTTCCTTATTTTCAACCTTATCCTCATTTATAAGACTATTCTCTATCTATCAAATTTTCCTTATTTACCCCCGTTACATTATATATTGTATTACTTTTATCTATAGCTTTTTCATTGATATTCCATCGTTGCCAAATTTTCATGATTTATGACGTGATAAAAGTTTTTAGCTGCATTTTCATTAATTATCATTTAATATCTACATTTTCATCACTTGCTTAATGGAGCACTTATTACTATATATCATATTTTTTTCCATTCATCAAAATTACTTCGTTTACGTAATTTAATCATATTTTCATATGACTTGCATATTCTTTTCACATAAACTGACGCTGGTACATTTCATTGATGAATCAACTACGGTAGTAGTAGTAGTAGTAGTAGTAGTAGTAGTAGTAGTAGTACTGATAAATATAATTATTAATATGAATGCTATTACTATTAATCATCATGATTTTTAATAATAATAATAATAATAAAAATAATAATAATAATAATAATAATAATAATAACAATAATAATAATAATAACTGTGCAAATACTAACACTTTCCCAAATTAAACTTAATGTCATTCATTCAAATAAGTAAACACTACATGAAGACTTACATCCATAATACATTACACGGAATGATTACCTTCAATTACTGCTATGGCGGCTAATCATGAACAGAAAGTAAAAGGCATTGCTTTAATAACTCAATTTCTCATGCAAATCTGTTCAGTTAGCGGAACAATAATGGATCTTTTCCGTGTGAAAGGGAAGAAATGTATGTTAATGTATCAATGACTTTCTTTTTAAAAAGTTCTTTTGTTTAATTGATAAATAGAAACTGTTGGATAGATGTTTATTTTTCTGGGTTTGAATCGTTAATACTAGAAAAAACAATATATAGAAACGTAGGGTTTTAGGAATGCAATATAAAAAAATTTTTGAAAGTCAATTAGCGAGAAATTATAAAAAAATATATATATATTCTATAGTAAATGGATAAAAATTAATAGAAAATATAAATAGTTAAGTTTCACAGCAAAAGAGATTTGTAGAAAATTCTATTATTCTATAAATTTTATCGGATTAAAAATCCATATAAAATATGAATATGGAAAAAACTTAACCAAACTAACAGAATTTTTTTTTTATTAATTTGATTATTCATCTTAATTGAAAACCAAAATGGCATACATTAGATTCGCATGAAATGCGTTAATATATTCCTCTGACAACACTGATAGCCCAGAGAAAAAAAATACCCAATGTAAGATATGAATAGGAAATACTTTTTCCCAACTCAACAGATTTTTTCAACGGATTTTGGTATATCTCCTAAATTAAAAACCAAGAAAGCATACATTAGGATCAATGAAATGCGTCAAGAGATTCCTCTGACAATACTGAATGCCAAGAAAAGAAAAATACCCCAAAGTGAGCTCTACCATAAACAGTACTCTTTGTATTTTTGGTTAAAGAAATATGCGTCTTAAAAGCAGAACTTTCACTTTTACTCTTTTTTCTTTTTCTTTTTTTTTTTTCTTTTTTTTTTTTTTTTTTTTTTTTGCCTTTAGCTTCCCAACAGGGATAAGGCAGGCAACCTTTTTTCTTCTTCTCCTGGTTTTGCCTTTGGCCTCAGGCAGACCACAAGGCGCAAGGAACTGATAGTTATAACCCCTATGGAATAATGACTTTCCTGTACCTGGCGCAAATGGTAGTAGGGGCGCTGCTTTCTGCTGCCAAACAACAACAACTACTACTACTACTACTACTACTACTACTACTACTACTACTACTGTTGCTGCTACTACTACCGCTGATGCTGCTAGAACTGCTTCTTTAGAATCCCCGGAAAAAGGATTATCCAATTGAATGATGCAAAGGGTAACGCTGCTTTCTGTTGTCGACCTACTACTACTACTACTGCTGCTGCTGCTGCTGCTGCTGCTGCTGCTGCTGCTGCTGCTGCTGCTGCGGCTGCTACTAGTCTTACTGCTTTAAAATCCTGTAATAGGGTTATCACAATACATTGTCAAAAGGATAAGATGAAGATATATTTGCATTACGACCCATACTCTGATTTATAGAAATTTTTTATTAGTAGGAATGACAACGTATTTGAGACAAATATCAGTACGCAATCCGGTGACGTTAAATGATATCAGATATCTCTGTGATAAGTGAAAATTTATCAACAAAGAAATATAGAATAAATAAGGCAAAGATCAACGAAACTTATAAAAATGTAGAGAGAAAATAATGAAGAAGAAAACAACTTTATGGAATAGAAAATGAAGATAGCAGAAGGAAAAAAAAAAACCATAAAATAGTAAAAAGGGGAAAAAGTTAATACATTTAAAGGCAAATCAAAATATGCTTCTAAAAATAAATGCGTTGGTACACTGTTGAAAATTTGCATTAAAAAACAGTAAAAGTCTGGCAACAGTTATTCCAGGATTTTTACCGTTATAAAAACGGTTACATTGACGTAAATGAATGATATTACAGCCACCAGCCCGTAATATATAATAACAAAGTAAGGTCAAATTACGGTCGCCTATATATTACTGAAATACGGATAAAGCAATTTATTTTTTCCGGAGAAATTCCGATTAAAATTACGGTTTTTTTTTTTTTTTTTTTTTTTTTTTCTTTTTTTTTTTTTTTTTTTAACAGTGTACACCAGCCTCACAGACCTCCCAATCGTGCTTCGCCTTAACGTCTGGGTTTTAATAACTAAGAACTGGCGGTTCCACTTAGCCGTGTTTACATTTGCCCTTTGGGATTCCAACACCTTCAGACAATGTGCCGAATCCCTCACAAAGTTAAAGCATCTTATGTTATAACTAGTGTACGCGAACCGTCTGAAATGGTGGCTAAATATTTAGATCGATATGTACACACAAAAACACACACTGATACAATCATTCCCCCCCCCCTCCCCTTTCCTTTCACCTGGGTATGACTATTCCCTCTCCCCCCTAACGAGGGACGGGTTAGACCGAGTAGTCATACGCTAGGCAATGCCACTCAGCGTGACAGGAAAGAAATATATATATATATATATATATATGTGTGTATATATATATATATATATATATACATATATATATGTATATATATATATATGTATATATATATATATATGTGTGTGTATGTATATATATGAGTATGTATATATATATATATATATATATATATATATATATACATATATATATGTATATATATATATATATATGTATATATATATATATATATGTGTGTGTGTGTGTATGTATATATATGAGTATGTATATATATATATATATATATATATATATATATATAACCTGACGTTGGTCTTTATTATATAGGGGAGATTCTGATCTTACTCTTACTCGTTTAGCTTTCCAGCCTCACTGCGATCCATTACCACTTCTTTAAACACAAGATACATTAATGCTTAGATTTTTAGGAAGGTTATAGATTACACCTGAGCCTTCATCTTATACCTGGCAGAGGTATTTCCACCGTCTGACCACTGGTAACTCTTACCTGCGATTTTGGTAATGGGGGGTATGGAGGAAAGACGAAGACCAGTTCAGAGAGAGGAGAGAGAGAGAGAGAGAGAGAGAGAGAGAGAGAAAGGGGTCATAGGGTAGAAAGTGTAGGTAATGGTGGGATAATCTCCAAATGAACATTCACGTCGAAGATCCACGTAATGGCCGAATTAAGATAGGATAAAACATTGACGTATAGGGGTCTTGCACAAGCTGCAGTGATTGGGGGAATTATTGACTGACTGAATGAACGATTGAGTGAAGTTTTTCCAGGCATTTCACACATAAAAATTTAATTTTCTCGCCATCCTCTAGTAATGATATCGTTTTGATGTTATTGATTGGTATTTAGTTATAACTTCACATTTACCTTTGAAATTTTATTGGTTGAGTGCATATTCTCGACAGCAGGATTATTAGTTCGCATATTGATATTTTACTATGATAAAAATTAGAGGGAATTATTTCCTCTTGTATCCTTTTGAATAGATAAAACATATAGGAGAGAGAGAGAGAGAGAGAGAGAGAGAGAGAGAGAGATTAACTCCATCCGTTAAAATTCATTTCCTCACACGTGACTATGAAACACAGGGTGAAGAAAATAAAAGGAAAGAGAAAGAAAAAAAAATATCAAGAGTGAAAAGGGTGAGAGAGAGAGAGAGAGAGAGAGAGAGAGAGAGAGAGAGAGAGAAATGACGAACCAGTAGATTCTTATGCAAAGATCTCAATCAGGCAGCCTCTCCCGAAATCGAACGTTTAGCATAGCAGACGAATCTCCACCCATGGTCCCTCTAATCAAGTGAGTAAAAAAGTAGATAATCTCTCTCTCTCTCTCTCTCTCTCTCTCTCTCTCTCTCTCTCTCTCATCTTTGCAGCATCATTAATATGCAGACGAACCATCTCTCAAAGTCGGGAGAAAATGCTGTGTAATCGTAAGGTTGCCAAACACCGTGATCAAATGTTGTTATTACGCCTATCTCGCCCGTTAAACAAGGGTTTGATATTCGGCCTCAGGTTCGTCTCGCCCGTTAAACATAGGTTTGATACTCAGCCCAAGGCTCGTCATATTTGGAAGGGTATCTGTGCATATCCGTCGGTCTTTATTTGCCCTATATGTATTAGTGTATGCGATCCGTCAAAAAAGATATGCCCACACGCGCGCATTCACACACACA
>NC_090746.1:78061380-78066380 GCF_036898095.1 Palaemon carinicauda
GCTATAAAATGAACATAATAGATATTTAGAAAATCAATCCCATTGAAGTACATATATTTTTTTAGTATTAAAGTTACATTTAAAGTATCTGACATATGTCAAGGCTATTGCATTAAATTTCAAAGTAATTTCATACAGTGAAAAAATGAACATTTCAAAATTTTAATTATTCCCAGTGCTTATAATTTGCTAATGATGGCAAACATCTATATTTTTTTCTATTATTTCGTTGGAACTATGGAGGCCATTCAGCACCGAGCTCTTACCAGGGAGAGACATAAAGAACCCTAAAATTATACCAACATTATACAGTATGAGGTGTGGCGTATATCAAAGAAATATTGTATTAGCGTTACTCTCTCGTGAGGTGGATCGTAAAACCAGGACATATTTTAGTATCTCTCTCTCTCTCTCTCTCTCTCTCTCTCTCTCTCTCTCTCTCTCTCTCTCTCTCTCTCTCTCTCTCTTACGTTAGGTATTACATATGCTAGGAAAATGCTTTAATCAAACAAACATAAGCGTAGAGCAATCTATTGACAGCAAATACTAAGATAATGAAATCTTCTCCTCCAATCTGACCATGAATTAAATCACTCATTAATCGGGATAAGTAGATTGATGTAGATTCGTATACAGATAATACAGTAGTAGGTAAATAGAGTAATAGAATAGATTGCAGAGTTCAAGAAATACTCTTGAAGCACATGTTACCAAAGATCCTACAAAATAGCAATAGAATAATGAGATTGATTAACTAAACAGATTGTAAAGTGTTATTTGAAGATTGAATGTTATTGGAAATGCATAAAAAGTTTTATCGTATGTTTCAAGAGGAATGTTTTGCAAATAGACTGGTTACTGGGGAGGCTTTATGCTTCCATAGGCTAAACTATTATATAGTGTTTTGATAAAAATCATGTGAAACACTTATGGAAGTATATTGTTTAAATGTGTACATAATGATTACACTTCTCGAGCATGATGATACCAGGGTAAGTAAGTGTAATATTTTTAAGGTAATCACAAGAATGTTTATAACCCAGATGGTACAGAAATAAATTCATACTATCAGCATTTTTTTTTTATTTATTCTATTTTGTTCAACTTTATATTCTTTATGCCAATAGGTCTTTAAAAACATTTGCAAGAACATTACTCTCTCTCTCTCTCTCTCTCTCTCTCTCTCTCTCTCTCTCTCTCTCTCTCTCTCTCTCTCTCTCTCTCACTTGAATATATTACCTTCATAATTAAAAGTCATAAGTATCAGTTTATTGACACGAGAAAGCCAGACCTGGATAACAGGAAAAAACTAAACCTTAGCGGCCAGATGCGAGTGGCAACAGACCCTAATGAGACATGCAAACCTTAGAGCAAGATAGAATATTAGGAAATTACTTAATCACCAATGTCAGAATTAGTGGTTCTCGTCAATTGCTGCCAGCAAGGTTCTCTGAGGTATTTAAAAGTGGGGATTTTCAAGAAGTGGCATTTCCTGAAATTTAAATGTGAGTGTATATACTGTATATGTATATATATATATATATATATACTATATATATATAATATATATATATATATATATATATGTATATATATAATATAAATATATATATATATATATATATATATATATATGTATATATATATATATATATATATATATATATATATATATATATATATATATATATATATATATATATATATGGCTATATATATGTACATGTGTATATATATATATATATATATATATATATATAGTATATATATATATATATATATATGTATATATAATACATATATATATATATATATATTATGTATATATATATATATATATATATATATATCTACAAATGTGGGTGTGCATACATACACTCACGTACATACATACATATACCAAGGCACTTCCCCCAATTTTGGGGGGTAGCCGACACCAACAATGAAACAAAACAAAAAGGGGACCTCTACTCTCTACGTTCCTTCAGCCTAACCAGGGACTCAACCGAGTTCAGCTGGTACTGCTAGGGTGCCACAGCCCAACCTCCCACATTTCCACCACAGATGAAGCTTCATAATGCTGAGTCCCCTACTGCTGCTACCTCCGCGGTCATCTAAGGCACCGGAGGAAGCAGCAGGGCCTACTGGAACTGCGTCACAATCGCTCGCCATTCATTCCTATTTCTAGCACGCTCTCTTGCCTCTCTCACATCTATTCTCCTATCACCCAGAGCTTTCTTCACACCATCCATCCACCCAAACCTTGGCCTTCCTCTTGTACTTCTCCCATCAACTCTTGCATTCATCACCTTCTTTAGCAGACAACCATTTTCCATTCTCTCAACATGGCCAAACCACCTCAACACATTCATATCCACTCTAGCCGCTAACTCATTTCTTACACCCGTTCTCTCCCTGACCACTTCGTTCCTAACCCTATCTACTCGAGATACACCAGCCATACTCCTTAGACACTTCATCTCAAACACATTCAATTTCTGTCTCTCCATCACTTTCATTCCCCACAACTCCGATCCATACATCACAGTTGGTACAATCACTTTCTCATATAGAACTCTCTTTACATTCATGCCCAACCCTCTATTTTTTACTACTCCCTTAACTGCCCCCAACACTTTGCAACCTTCATTCACTCTCTGACGTACATCTGCTTCCACTCCACCATTTGCTGCAACAATAGACCCCAAGTACTTAAACTGATCCACCTCCTCAAGTAACTCTCCATTCAACATAACATTCAACCTTGCACTACCTTCCCTTCTCGTACATCTCATAACCTTACTCTTACCCACATTAACTCTCAACTTCCTTCTCTCACACACCCTTCCAAATTCTGTCACTAGTCGGTCAAGCTTCTCTTCTGTGTCTGCTAACAGTACAGTATCATCCGCAAACAACAACTGATTTACCTCCCATTCATGGTCATCTCGCCTACCAGTTTTAATCCTCGTCCAAGCACTCGAGCATTCACCTCTCTCACCACTCCATCAACATACAAGTTAAACAACCACGGCGACATCACACATCTCTGTCTCAGCCCCACTCTCACCGGAAACCAATCACTCACTTCATTTCCTATTCTAACACATGCTTTACTACCTTTGTAGAAACTTTTCACTGCTTGCAACAACCTTCCACCAACTCCATATAACCTCATCACATTCCACATTGCTTCACTATCAACTCTATCATATGCTTTCTCCAGATCCATAAACGCAACATACACCACCTTACCTTTTGCTAAATATTTCTCGCATATCTGCCTAACTGTAAAAATCTGATTCATACAACCCCTACCTCTTCTAAAACCACCCTGTACTTCCAAGATTGCATTCTCTGTTTTATCCTTAATCCTATTAATCAACACTCTACCATACACTTTTCCAACTACACTCAACAAACTAATACCTCTTGAATTACAACACTCATGCACATCTCCCTTACCCTTATATAGTGGTACAATACATGCACAAACCCAATCTACTGGTACCATTGACAATACAAAACACATATTAAACAATCTCACCAACCATTCAAGTACAGTCACACCCCCTTCCTTCAACATCTCAGCTTTCACACCATCCATACCAGATGCTTTCCCTACTCTCGTTTCATCTAGTGCTCTCCTCACTTCCTCTATTGTAATCTCTCTCTCATTCTCATCTCCCATCACTGGCACCTCAACACCTGGAACAGCAATTATATCTGCCTCCCTATTATCCTCAACATTCAGCAAACGTAAAAACAGTAAAACAATGACTTGTGTTAGTCTTTTCTCTATCTGACCAATTTGGCTTAATGGATTAACACACTCACAGATATATATATATATATATATATATATATATATATATATATATATATATATATATATATATTTATATATATATATATATATACATATATATATATAAATATATGCATATATATATTTATGTGTATATATATATATATATATATATATATATATATATATAAATATATATATACTGCATATATATATATATATATATATATGCAGTATATATATATTTATATATATATATATACACACAAATATATATATGCATATATTTATATATATATATATATATATATATATATATATATATATATATATATATATATATATATACATATATATAATGAAAACAGAAACATCCAGTTTAAATCTGGAGATCATTTTGGATATTATAGAATTAATAAAAGTTATCAGGAATATGATTAAAATCAATTGATTATAAAAGCAAGTAAAGTAAATTGAGTAAGTTAATAAATAACTCAATTACTATAAATTAAGTATAATGAAGTAAGTATATAAGTTAGTATGGAAATATGGAAATCTCCTGAATATTATAAAGCAAGGGATTAGTTTTTTGTTTTTGTTTTTTATTCATGTCACTGTTAATTTATACAACGAAAATGCACTGCCGTGGAACTATTAAATACGGATATTGATATACGTTATTTTGCTTTTTCAAAAATATCTAAATCTACATAATAAACTATTTTATCTCTGACGTCATAAAAAATAGAAGTAAAACTCTTATCCTTCTGCTAAAAAAGGGAGAATGTAATAAAAAAAACTATAAAAAATAGTAAAAGAAATACGTTTATGGGTTCTTTAATCAGGGAAATCTTTAGCTCCAAGACCTTTGAAAAAGGGACCACTAAATATACTTTTTTTTATTCATTATATCTCCTTTTTTATCATCTATTATCCCCTAGTATCTTCCTACCCCCCCCCCCTCCCTCCCCCTTCGACCTTCATCGCCTGTTACAGGTTTTCCAAGGTCATCTCTGTCCGTATCACCTCTTTCGTATAAAACATCTTTTTTTTTTTTTTTTTTTTTTTTTTTTTTTTTTTTTTTTTTTTTTTTTTTTTTTTTTTTTTTTTTTGCGACGTAGCTGAAGACGTGATATTATCAGCCTCACCTGACAACCCTCCTTATCCCTTAACTTTACTTCGTCGCTTTTCC